>NC_058411.1:73947078-74089717 GCF_002201575.2 Neomonachus schauinslandi | reverse complement strand
AAAAAAAAAAAAAAAAAGAGGGTGCCTGGGTGGCTCAGTTGGTTAAGCGACTGCCTTCGGCTCAGGTCATGATCCTGGAGTCCCGGGATCGAGTCCCACATTGGGCTCCCTGCTCGGCGGGGAGTCTGCTTCTCCCTCTAACCCTACCCCCTCTTGCGCTCTCTCTCTCACTCTCTCTCTCTCTAAAATAAATAAATAAAATCTTTAAAAAAAAAAAAACCATTAAAAAAAAAAAAAAAAAAAAAGGAAATGGAAAAAAAAAAAAAAAAAAAAGGAACTGAGTAGAAAACTCCAATCATGTATGTGTATATGCATACATATATGTTCTGAAATACATGCACACATGTAAGTATATGCTTATATAAGGTATTTATATGTGATTATATATATATGATATACATATGTAAATTTTTATACATATATACAAACACACTTATGTGATAACCAAGTGGAACAGTGGAGAAAGGACAGATTAATTTGTAGTTGCTGCTGAGACTAGTGATTAACTAAGAGAAGAAGAATAAAGTTGGGTCCCTACCTTTCAAATATACAAAGGTGGACTCCAGGAATATTTAACCACAAAATGTGAAAAATATGGTATGATAATAATAGAAGAAAATATTGAGGGACATCTGTATAGCATATGGTTGAAGAATATTTTATAATCTAATCTTTTAAAACGAATAAAAAGGCAAACCTTTAATAAATTTCAGAACACAAATTTTTGTTCAGTCATGGAAACTAAGACAAAAGTAGTAAATAACAAATTCCCAAAAGAAATATCTGTAATATATTAAATTGACAAGGATTAATATCTAGATCACTGCTGCCCAATAGAACTTTCTATGATGATGAAAATGGTTTATATCTGGTCCCATATGGTAGCCACTATATAGAGAGAGAGCTATTAAAAACCTGAATCTGAGTGAGTCTTCAATTTTATTTTAATTTTATTTATTTTAGTTTATTCAAACTAGCATTTAAACAGACATATATGTTACTAGCTACTGTATTGAACAGAACAGAAGTGCAGCATGAAAATCACCAAGAAAAGCACAGAAAACTTATTTCAAGTGGGCCAAGTCTTAAAAGAGTAGTTCATAGAAAAGCTTGAATAGCTAATAGGTATGAGAGGGGCACCAAATTCACTGATAATCAGAAAAAATGGCAAATCAAAGCAACAAAATATTATTTTATGTGGAAACAAAAATTTGGAAAGGCAAATTATGTTAAATTTTGTAGTGGAGACATGAGCAATAGGAATTCTTGCTGTGTAGTTGGAGTTAGAGTCATTCTGGAAAGCAGTCTGTAATATTTAGTGAAATTATGTGGGTAAATGCTTTATTATCCAGTTTTTTTTCTTCTGGGTGTTTATCTTAGAGAAATTCTTATACCTACATAGAGCTGTTGGACAAATAGTAATCATGAAATCATTTATGGTAATAAGAAATCATAAGCAGTTTAGCTGTCCATCACTTGGTGAATAGGTATGAAGTGAGTTTATTCATACTATTGAATAATAGCAATGCTTTGAAGTAATGAGCTCTCTTTGTATAAAATAATATGAATTGTATTCAGAGGGAAAGAAATTAGAATGGCATTTTTGTAAATTAAGGCGCATAGATTCATAAAATAACAGTTCCTATTTTATAAAGAAATTGGCATATTTAAAGGGAGATAAATACATTTAGAATGAGAGAACTGCAGTCAAGAATTAATTTAGGAAGAAGAGATGAAAATAAATAGACTCTAATGTTCAATAAACTGAGGCATTGTTTTTATCTCCATGCTAAAAACAGTTACAATAGAAAAGATAGGGGGAAAATGACTGATATATGTTGTGTGGTGTTCTAAATCTTTTCTTGCCTGCATAATATAAAGAAACGATTAATTAATTAAGTCCTGTCATGAAGAAGAGTGTCTCTCAAATTTTCGGCTAATAATTTCTCTTAAAAATTACAGAGAAGAATGAGCTTATGTATCTGACAGGATATGTCAGCAATGCCTGAATCTAATCAGTCACTCAGTCAAGCAGTGTTTATTAAGTAACTACTTTATGGCAGACACCCACTAGGGATATTCCAGTGAATAAGATAGACATGGTCCTTGACTTCATGATTTCTTTGTCTTAATGGGACATATAGATAGATGCAAGCATTTGATTAAATAATTTATGGCCTGACAACCACTACGAAACAGCAACCTAGGCTGCTTTGGAATCATACAACGGAGAGTCCTAGTCAAGTTTGGAGGGTTAGGGAAGACTTCTCTCAGAAGATGATGTTGAAGCTTTCCCTGAAAAGTGAGCAGGCTTCAGTGTAGAAAAGATGGTGATAGGTGGATACTCAATTTTTAAAAATAAGCTATCATTACTGCATTTTAAACTGCTTTAGACAATAGAAAAAGAGAGAAAGTTATACAGTGAACAACTCTAAAACAAACCAAAACGAAAACAACTAGTAAATCGGAAAGATGAAAGGCAAAAGAAAAGCCGTATTATTATAAACTGGAGTTTAAACTACAAATTCAAGGAAATGTTGACAATATTAAGTCAGTCCGCTAGTATAACAGATTAAATGAAAAAGATAAAATTATCTCAAAGTGTGCATAAAAAAGATTAGATGATGAGTATTAAAGAGGGCACGTATTGAATGGAGCACTGGGTGTTACACGCAAACAATCATGGAACACTACATCAAAAACTAATGATGAATGGTGATTCACATAACATAATAAAATAAAACTAAAAAAGATTAGAAATTAATAAACATATCTTAATTTTAAATGATATTATTTTAGAAACAAACACTATAAATTCAGGGGAAAAATGCCTTCCCTTCAGCATTTGGCTTCAGCCAAAAGTAATACAACCTACTAAAAATCACTAAATATTATAAAATAAAATGTAACAAAATAAAAAGATGTGCTACATTGATGAATTAGAATAATCAAATCGTAAAGTTTTTCATTTATAAATTAATCTATAAATTCTGATTTAAATTGCTGTTCTAAAATCGTTTTTGTAGAATTTGACAAATTATCCTAAAATCATCTGGAAGAGTTGTTTGGCAGGAACTGGGATATATTTAAAGTACAGCATTTGAGAGTGCAGATTCACTATGACAAATAACAGCTGTGTTTAAGATAGTGTAGTGTTGTCACTGACAAAATGACCAATGAAAGTATAGGCAGAGGCCAGGAACAGACCCAAGCATACAATGGATTCTTGGTATATGGCAAAGGTGACATTTCAATCAGTAGGGAAAAGCTTTTCAGTAGATGGTATTTGGATGTCTGTTTACAGCCGTATAAAAATGAATTAGATTCCTATCAGATACCCATACAAAATTTAACTTCCAGTTGGATTAAATAACTAAATGCGATAAAAGAAAAGGTTTAAAATTATAAAAAAGAGAAGACAGAATATTTTGGGCAATCAGTTGTACAGATGTATTACATAAGAGACAAAATCACAAACCTAAAGGAAAAGGTAATTAAATGTAACTATTTTAAATTTTGTGTATTTATAAACTGCACAAAGATTAATATAATCTATAAGAGCAAAGATATTTTCAATTCATATAATAAATATAGTATAAAGGCAAGCTATAGAATGGAAGAAAGTATTTGCAAATCATCTGATGAACAGTTAATATTGAAAAATAAATGAATAAACAAACAAAAAGCAGAATCAGACCTATAAATCCAGAGAACAAACCAGTATTTGCCAGAGGGAAGGGTATTGGAGGGTTGGGCAAAATGGATGAAGGGGAGTGGGAGATACAGGCCTTCAGTTATGGAATGAGTAAGTCACAAGAATGAAAGGTACAGCATAGGGAATATAGTCAGTGGTATTGTGATAGTGCTGTGTGGTGACAGATAGCAGCTACACTTGTGGTGAGCATAGCATAATGTATAGACTTGTTGAATTACTATATTGTACACCTGAAATTAATTTAACACTGAGTGTCAACTGTATTCAAATAAATTATAATAAGAAGAGTTAATATCCAGAATCTATAAAGAACTTCTACAATTTAACAACAAAAACCAAACAGTTTAATGGGCAAAGGACTTGAATAGACATTTATCGAAGAAAAATATACAAATAGCCCACAAGCATATGAAAAAATGCCCAACATCACTCATTATCAGGGAAGTGCAAATCAAAACCACACCTGTTAGGGTGGCCACTATCAAAACAAAAACAAAAAGAATCCAGAAACTAACAAGTGCTGGCAGGGATGTGGAGATGTGGAAGAATTGGAAACTTTTGCACTGTTAGTAGGAATGTAAATGGTGGAGCTGTTCTGGAAAACTATGGAGGTTCCTCAAAAAATTAAAAACAGAATTGCCATATGATATAGCAATCTAAAAGAATTGAAAACAGGATCTTGAAGACATATTTACACACTCATGTTCATTGCAGCATTATTCACAATAGCTAAGAGGAGGAAGCAACCTAAATGTCCATCAGTGGATGAATGGATAAAGCAAATGTGGCATAGACCTACAATGGACTAGTATTCAGCCTTAAAAGAGAAAAAAATCCTGTTACATGCTACCATATGGTTAAAATTTGAAGACATTATGCTAAGTGAAATAAACCAGTCACAAAATGACAAATACTGCATGATTCAGTTATATAAATCTAAAGTAGTCAAACTCATAGAAACAGAAGGTGGAATGGTGATTGGCAGGAACTAACAAGAGATGGAAAGGGGAGTTTTTTGTAAATGAGGATAGAGTTTTAGTTTTGCAAGATGAAAAATTCTAGAAACCTGTTGCACAATAAGGTGTACACTTAACAATACTGTACACTTAAAAATATTTAAAATGTTATATGGTTTTAACCACAATAAAAAATGAACCAGAGAAGCACATATTTAAACAGATAAGTCATTAAAACATTAAACTGAGTAAAAAAATAAATTTTAGAATAATAACATTTATATGGATTCCATTTATATCAAGTTAAAAACACACAAGATGTTTTTATATACAATATATGAAAAACGAGGGAAATAATTTTTAAAAACATACAAAGGAATGATACTGGAGTTGATGATCTTTGCTACAATAAAATAACTAGGTGTAGATGGTGCTTAGGAGTCTTTATTATCGCTAATAATCCATTTTCTAGTAAAAGAATGAAATAAATGTGGCAAAATGTTAGAAATTTGATAAAGCTACATGTTATATCAATGTCTACCCTTAATTCTATGATTGAATTAATTCATAAGAAATAGATACAAATATATATATGCCCAATGATCCTTAGGGACCCAGTTCCTATCCTCTTCAATGTGTTTTTTAAAATAAAATTTTAGTCTAAAATATATCATGCACATATGGCTAAGAATACATCTTTAAGGCACCCTTTAGTCTATAATTACTATATTACACATATTGCTTAAGAGGCAATGATGAAAAAGTATTGAATGAAAGCCTATAAAAAGGTTCCTGAGTGTTTGGGAGAGAACAGGGCATTTGAATTTGATATCAAAGAGGCTATACAATGTCTTTTTATTCTAATACCCATGAACCATAGATGAAACATTTTAATTTGATACACTTTATACAAGGTAGGCAGCTTGAATACTTCCTGTTTTGATGTGATGTGATTGCCTGGAATATATAGGGGCTTCTTCATTTTCCCTTTTCCATGGGGATTAACATAATAGTAATGCTCTTGATTCTTGAGAGATACATGAGAACAAATATGTATACAAACATGAAGGAAGGAATAAGGTAAAATGAGCTGTGTGTAATACACATGTCAGGTGGAATTTTTATTTTTTTAAGAAAGAAATATGTGTTTCTTTTGAGTAAATGACACTTAGATATATCTACTCATAGAAACTAGTCTGTTTGCCTTGTTAAAAAATAATCCTTACATATATTAGGATCAACAAAACTGTGAGTTTATGTGTGTGTGTTTAGGAATTTACAAGAGTTCATATAATTATATGCACACTTAGTCAGCTAGATAATTTAGTTGAAAGTTCCCTAATCCCGAATTAAAAATAGATAAATAAATTCCTTTTTGATCCCTCTTTATTTAATGAAATTTAGTCTTGGACATTTCTCGGTTTCCAGCTATAGTTTGTGAGTCAGTTTTTTTCTATTTAATTCTTTATTACATTAAAAAGTATTAACCCTAACTGAATTGAATGCTAATTAAAATAATCATTCTTCCAATAACACCAAACATGTTATAGAAATGTAATGATGGAACATTTGATAATTTCAATATATATTATGAATATTTAAAAAATCTACAAAATGAATTAATATCAACTTATTCTGAGATGTATTGTACATGGGTTTTGCACTAAAAAGCTTCATCATCATGATTGTTACCTAGAAGGCCTGTCTGGATCTGATGTGTTGGGTCCTCAGTCTATTCATGGCTGCTTTCATTTCCTGGTTCTTCAGAGTGTAAATAATGGGGTTCAGTAAGGGTGTGATAACCGAATAAAACACAGAAAGAAATTTATCCCCTGAAAAACTACTGAATGGCCAAGCACAAATGAAGATACATGGCCCAAAAAACAGAGTGACCACCGTAATGTGAGCAGACAATGTGGACAGAGCCTTGGAGAGTCCACCAGAGGATCGACGTTGGACAGTTACCAGAATGACAGTATAGGAAATGAGCAGGAGTATGAAGCAGATGAAAGACAACAGACCACTGTCAGCAATTACCAGTAACTCCAGAACATAGGTCTCAGTGCAGGCAAGTTTTAGAACTAGAGGAAGGTCACAAAAAATATTGTCCACTATATTGGGGCCACAGAAGGGCAAGGTGATAGTAAAAACCATCTGGCTCATCGTATGCACAAAATGCCCATGATAGCAGCACAGAGCCCATGAGGACCCGGCGATTCATGATGGATGTGTAGTGAAGAGGTTTGTATATTGCAATATACCGATCAACAGCCATAACTATGAGAAGAGTCATCTCACTGCCACCTAAAAAGTGGAGGAAGAACATCTGAGCCATACAGCCCCACAAAGAAATAGTTTTATTCTCCCTGAGGAAATCTGTGACCATCTTAGGGGTTGTGACTGTGGAAATAGACATATCCAGGAAGGAGAGATTTCAAGGAGGAAGTACATTGGTGTGGAGTACAGAAGTGAGTCAAAGGTTACAGTGACCATGATGAGAAGGTTTCCTGCCACAATTGCTGCATAGGCCACCGAAAATATGAAAAAAAAAGAAAATCTCAAGTTGCCAAGTGTTGGTGAGTCCTAACAATACAAACTCAGATATTGAGCTATTCATCATATCCATCTAGTCTATGTAGGGGTTTTCAGAAAGTCATTAAAATGTAGAAAATCTGGAAAAAGTGATAATTTAAACTGAGAGTTTTGAAGATATAGACATAGAGAAAGTATTTGATTCCTATAGAAAGAGAAAAGATGAACATTTCTGAAAAATACATTTAATTTATTAATTAAAGCAACATTCATTCACATTAACAAATTTATTTTCAGCCAGAAAGGCACAAAAGATAAGAAATTCATTGTAAAAATTTGTAAACAGAGTTTGCAGGCATAGAGTGCATCTCCACAGTGATTTATTGTTTCTATCATGAGTTTATGAGTTTATGAACCATGAGTTCAATAAGCCAATGAGTAAAAGAGCCAAATGACCATTAGTCAAATGATTTGATCTTTTGCCTCTTTCCCCCTCCCTAATTTAAAATACTCAGGTGCATGGAAGTTGATATACTTTTCAGCAAATTGCTTTAGGGTAATTTCTCTATCAGCTATACTGTATTATCACCCCTCTCTTTCTCTCTTTTTAAGATTTTACTTTTTATTAGTCAGAGGGGGAGAGAGAGAGAAAGAGTGAGTACAAGCAAGGGGAGTGGCAGGCAGAGGGAGAAGTGGGCTCCCTGCTCAGCAGGACTTGATCCCAGGACCCTGAGCCGAAGGCAGACGCTTAACCAACTGAGCCACCCAGGTGTCCCTCCCCTCTCTTTCATCCCAAAGAGTTGTACCAATGATTTCACTTATTCCTTATTGTCCCCAAAGTTATAATAAAACAACCTTCCTAGGAAGTTTTCAGACAAGACCATAAATGTTTCTCAGTGTCCAAGTTTCTTTCTTTACTTCTTTCTCTCTTTTTCTCTCCCCCTCCCTTCTTTCCTTCCTCACTCCTTCCCTTCTTTCTTTTATTCTTTCTTCCTTCCTTATTTCTTTTATTCTTCTTTCTTCCTTCCTCCCCTCACCCTCCTTTGTCCTCGTCATTGTTGCCCTCCTCCTCTTCCTCCTTCTTCTGAATAGTGCTGTGTATCTAATACTTTGATTTCTGAACAAAACTCATGACCTCCACTGCTGAGCCTTTTTGCCTGTTCTCCTGAATCTATTGTTGCTGGGTTCTTGACTGGAGTTTTCTTTCTTGTCCCTTTACACTGTGTGTATAGATGGTCTCTGAACAACCAACAAACGTTTGACAAATAGTTTTTATGTTTCCTTGGCTCCTAAATGCTTATCATCTTTGTATCTAGTGCTTTCCTCTGACACAGTATCACACTTGTGTGCAGACTGACTTGACTCTTACCTTGGCTCATACACTTGAACTCTGTATATATTTCCAGATTGACCTGATACTGTTGGCTCACTTTTATCTACTTTTCATTATGATTTAGATCTTTTGCTCCCAGCTTTTTCCCCCCCTTTCTTTTCTTCCTTAAAAAAAACAAAACTATTAGTTATGTACACCAAACACACAGAACTAGACTCATACATACAGTCATAAAAGCACATGCATACACCATGTTCTAGTCCTGGAGCACCAAAACAGAAGGCTGTTTGTGGAAAATCTACTCTGAATTTCCATTTTTTTGGCTTAATAGTTCATGAAATATTTAGCTTAACTATCAGAATTAAAAAAAAAACTGAATCAAGAATGAAGATTTAAATTCTAGTCCTGGCTTCAGCATTTACTAGAGGAATATACTCTTAACTTTTGAACATTGATTTTTTTTCCATAAAAGTGAAATGATACCTACACTACTACCTCACAGATTGTTATGAGACCCCAGGGTAACATATATGGAATATATTTGTATATTTCATTGAATACATATAGGTCCTATGTATGTGCATTCACGTAATTCTATCTTTAGCATTATCTCATTTTCTGATGATGTAAGGATACTCAAATCAGTAAGAACCACAGAAGAATTTTACTATGGAAGACTTGGTAAACAAGACAGTGTTAATGAAAGCATTTTTCTCTATGAAATATAAATGATATAATTACCTAGTTGTCTTCATTATAAAGATTTAATATCATCATTGGTATATATTTCATGCAGTAATTGAGCCTACATACTAGTTATACATAGCTTTGAAACTATGTAGTCCTCAGTCTCAAAATACTAACAGAAGAAAATCTTGAGAATTATAAAAGTAATTTTTTAGTTGAATTTGGAAAATTGGAAAATTAAAAGCAAACATTTATATTTATTAATTTAGCCTTTTTTTGAAGATTTATAAGCCCTTTCATAAAATATATCCAGCATATAGATGGATTCAATTCTGTTATGATAGGTGAAATCATGTATTATGATAACTTGACATTTCTTTTATTAAAGTGTACAGTTGTAGTTTGTTATTAATACTGATATTTAAACCTACCAGTTCTAGCTGAGGAGTGGTCTCTTCAAAGACATGCAGACACTGTGAGATCCTGTATATATATTGTTTATCTTTTTTACCTGCAAATAACTGTCATATATATTCATGGGGTAAAAAAGAAAGATGAAATCATATACATAAGGTGCTGACTGGTGATCTACCGCATAAGGGAATTATTAAAATAAACATGCTAGTGTTCCCTAGAGTTCAGAACAAGGACTTACTCTCTTATCATTTAAGTGGATTATGAATTCACCCAAGTCTATCAGCCATGTGAACTTTCTCTAGTAAGTGCTTTGCACTAACTCAAGTGTTTTGGTTGGGCCAGGATGAGCACATTTATAGAAAATGGATCTATTATAGATGATAGACTTAAGGAAATTATAATTCTATCAATTTGATTACATCAGTCTGAATATTTATGATTAATTTGGTAATTGAATGCATTTATTCAAGTAAAATTAGAATAGTACCCACAGTGAACAAGGCATATAAGGAAATTCATGGCATAGAACGGTTCTTAACAGAGACAAATCTCCTTTTACCATGTAAAGGGAGAGAGAGGAGAGAGCTTGAGCAAGCAAGCAGAGGATCCTTTCACCATGGTAATCAATAAATGAGTAAGGGTAATCAATAAATGATTACTTAGTGGATTTTTGCAATCAATCATTCTAAAGATACAGAATTTTGCTAGCCTTTTATAATTATATAGAACTTCATGATGACTCAAAAGTATTAAGAAAGATCTGTAGCAAAACCTTTATAAAACAATGCAATTAAGCAAGTGAGATTCTAAAGGCTAACAGCCGTAACAATATGTGATTGCAGATGAGTTCATATGCTACAGAAATTTTTTTGTATTTATTCTTATATATAAATATTCCATGTTGCTCTGATTAAAATCCTCATGAAAAGGTTACAAGAAAGTGAGGGTAGTAGATATATGATAAATGTGGTGCCACATTCATTTCCAAAGCCCATAGCAAACATTGTTAATAGAGTTCTCATACTTTTTAATTGAACCCCAGAATTTTTTAAAAATTTAGTTCCTTATATAGCCATTAGCAATTAGAATTGCCATGAAAAATAAACCTTTTAAAAATATTTATGGATGAGGTGCTTGGGTGGCTCAGGCAGTTAAGTGTCTGTCTTGAACTCAGGTCATGATCCCAGGGTCCTAGGACCCAGCCCCACGTTGGGCTCCCCACTCAGCGGGGAGTCTGCTTTTTCCTCTCCTGCGGCCCCTCTCCTGCACACTCTCTCCATCAAATAAAAAAAAAATCTTTAAAAAAATATTTATGGTGAGGAAATATATGCCATGGTTTAATGTGGCATTTAAGGAGATGTTTGCAAGAAGATTCTTAAATATAGAAATCAGAAGGATAATATTAGAACAATATTGGGTGCTCTGACTTGATTACCCAAACCAGTTGGTAAAGAATGTACACATAGAATTTTTCAGAAGAAAGTTGAACTGTTTTTTTTTTTTTTTAAGATTTTATTTACTTATTGGACAGAGAGAGAGATAGCGAGAGCAGGAACACAAGCAGGGGGAGTGGGAGAGGGAGAAGCAGGCTCCCCGTGGAGCAGGAGCCTGATGCAGGGCTCGATCCCAGGACCCTGGGATCATGACCTGAGCCGAAGGCAGATGCGAAACGACTAAACCACCCAAGCGCCCTAGAAAGTTGAACTGTTAGGAACACATGGTCTAAGGCCAAATCAAAGTAGGACAAACATACTTAAAAAGGATAAAGAAGGGGATAAGGAGGGAAAATATGTAAGTTTGATATTCAAGGTACATTGTAAAGCTTTTGCACAGCAAAGGACACCATCAGCAATACAAAAAGGTAACCTACTGAATATTTGGGAGTGATATATCCAAGAAGGGGTTAATATCCAAAATATGTAAAAAATTTATACAGCTCAACACCAAAAAAATAATCGAATTAAAAATAGGCAGATGACCTGAATAGACATTTTTCCAAAGAAGCCATACAGATGGTCAACAGACTCATGCAAAAATGCCTGAAATGACCTAATCACCAGGGAAATGCAAATCAAAACCAAAATGACATATCTTAACCTTACACATGTCAGAATGGCTAGAATCAAAAAGACAAGTGTTGGTGAAGACTTAAAGATAAAGTTGTGCTCTGTTGGTGAGAACGCAATTGGTACAGCCACTGAGGAAAACAGTATGGAGATTCCTTAAAAAATTTTTAAAAATTACAATATGATCCGGTAATTCCCCTGCTGGGTATTTAACCAAAGAAAACAAAAACACTAATTTGAGAAGATATATGCACCACTACATTTATTGCAACATTATTTACAACAGTCAAGATATGGAAGCAACCAAAGTCTCCATCACTAGATGAATGGATAAGGAAGATATGGTATATATACACAATGGAATATTACTCAGCCATAAAAGAGAATGAAGTCTTGCCATTTGCAACAGCATGGATTGACTTAGAGGGTATTATGTTAAGTGAAATGAGTCAGAGAGAGACAAATACCATATAATTTCACTCATACGTGGAATCTAAAAAACAAAACAAATGAATTTAAAAAATAAAAAGCAGAATTAGACATATAAATACAGAGAAAAAACTGATGGTTGCCAGAGGTGAGGCAGGTGGGGAGATGGGCAAAATAGGTGAAGGTGAATGGGAGATACAGGCATATAGTTAGGGAAAGAACAAGTCACAGGAATAAGAGGCACAGCATCAGGAATATAGTCAGTAATATTATAATACTGTTGTATGGTGACAGATGGTGCTACACTTCTGGTGAGCATAGCATAATGTATAAATTTGTCAAATCACAATGTTGTACACCTGAAACTAATGTAATATGTATTTCAACTATGCTCAAATAAAAAATTTCATAATAAAAAACCCAAAAAATATTAAAATGTTTTTAAAACTGAGACATTTAAAAAATTTTAAAAAGACATCAAAAGAGATGGTCCCCAAGATGTTCAAATAATTTTAGGTTTTCTATTTGCCTTTGGAAGTCTTTACAGTTTCCACAAATGCATGTATTATTATTTATTTAATATTTAAATATTATTTTATGTAATATTATTGTATTATTTAATAAACTCAGGCTTACTATCTGAAGTAGTCCACTAACTATTCCCTCTGCTTTTACTTTTGCTACATTATATTATCTACTTAAAAGGACAGAGATATATCAAACTGTAATATATATGGGATCCCATCTTTCCCTTTATCAAAACACATTAATAGCTTTATATTGATAATAAAAAGGAATCCACTAGCCTGAAAACTCTGGTCTTTTCCTTTCTGTAAAATCTCAGCATAGATCTTCTCCCTTTTATTCATCAATCTCCTTCACCAAGGTCTCTCTTTAATACTTATACAAAATCTTTCTCACTTAACAATGTCTAGGTACACTGGCCTTTTGCCTGGAATGCTCTTTTCCCTGCTTAAATGTCTAATTCTAGAGCTTTCTTAATGTGTTCGTATAAATGTCTCCCCTTAACGTGGTCTTCTAGACCACCACGCCTAACATAGATCTCTCCCCTTAGTTACTCTCTCTGGAACAGGGACCAGGTCTGTATCTATAACCATGTTATCTGTATTGATTTAGAAATGATTGGTACCTAGTAATATTTTTTCTTTTTTTTATTATGTTAATCACCATACATTACATCATTAGTTTTTGATGTAGTGTTCCATGATTCATTTGTGTATAACAGCCAGTGCTCTATTCAGTAATATTTTTTTAATGTTTCATGAATGATGAAATTCAGTTGAAAAAGCACTGAGTGTCCATGCGATCTGATAGAGCAAGCTACACTAAGCAGTTCATGGTTTTAATCTTTAATATTTCAGCTGATATTGATTCTTAGAAAACTATTTGAGTACTCAAAGATATGTTGGAAATATTTATTTTTAGGCATATTTTTACATTCTACTAAAGATAATTAGCGTATTGAGGCTATATAGTAAGAAAGTATTCTTATCCTCAATCAAATCACAACCCCTCTGTGAAGACCCATATGGTTGACAAATATGGATCGATATTTGAACACCTATTAAGTTACTTAATATAACTTCAGAAATAAAAATTGATACTAAATACCATATAGTGTGCTATCTTCCTAAAGTTACCTATTTTTACATACTGAGTCATTAAAACTTTATAAAATTTTTGTAAGAAGACATATGCTTTTGTATTTTAAACACTCATCAGGATTGTTTCTCTGAATTCTTTTTTTTAAAGATTTTATTTATTCATTTGAGAGAGACAGCACAAGTGGAGGGGAGACAGAGGGGAGCAGCAGAGGCAGAGGGAGAAGCAGACTCCCCACTGAGCAGGGAGCCCGATGTGGGGCTCAATCCCAGGACCCTGGGATCATTACCTGAGACAAAGGCAGATGCTAAACCATCTGAGCCACCCGGGCTCCCCTTTTTCTCTAAATTCTAAAACAAGGAAGTGATGAATGCACACTTATTTACATATTGGATCTGTGCTATGAACATTTTCCATTAGATTTTTAATAAAACTGACCTTAGTAATTGCGTGAATTTTGAGAGAAGCAAATAGATAGTATTAATATTTTCATTTTAATTATTCCGATAAATATGTAAGACTCAAAATCTCCAAAAGGCAGAGAACACAAAAAAAATCAGTTGTTGTAGACATTACTTAGGAAGTGAGCCAGGAACCAAGATATTGGCTGCTGAGTCTCTTAATGGCTGCTTTCATTTCCTGATTCCTCAGAGTATAAATAATTGGATTAAGGAGGGGGGTGATTATAGAGTAAAACACAGAAAGAAACTTATCTACAGAGTAACTATTGAATGGGAAAGCATAGATGAAGATAGCAGGGCCAAAGAAGAGAGTGACCACAGTGATGTGAGCAGATAGTGTGGACACTGCTTTGGAGGATGCAGTGGAGGAGTGCTGCCAGATGGTGACCAGCATGACAATATAGGATATGAGCAATAGAATGAAGCAGACCAGGGAGAGGAGTCCACTGTTTGCAATCACCAACAGTTCTAGGATATAGGTGTCAGTGCAGGCAAGCTTGATGATCAGGGGAAGGTCACAGAAAATGCTGTCCACAGCATTAGGACCACAGAAAGGTAAACCTACAGTGAAAACCATCTGGCTGGTGGTATGTATGAACCCAGTTGCCCACGAGAGCAGTAGAAACACAATGAGTGCCCTGCGATTCATGATGGTCTTATAGTGCAAGGGTTTGCATATGGCAACATACCTATCCATGGCCATAGCTATCAGAAGAGACATCTCTCCACCTCCAAAGAAGTGCATAAAAAACATCTGGGCCATGCAGCCCCACAAGGAGATGGTCTTGCGTTTTCTAAGGAAGTCTGCAATCACTTTGGGAGTTGCAGCAGAAGAAAGACATAAGTCAAAAAATGATAAATTTGCCAGAAAGAAATACATGGGGGAGTGAAGATGGTTGTCAACTATCACGGAGATCACAATGAGGAGGTTTCCTACTATGATGGCTACATAGACAAGAAAGAAGATTGCAAAAAGGAATATTTGAATTTCTTGAGAATTGGAAAGTCCCAGCAAGATGAACTCAGAAACACTTGATGTGTTTTTCAGGAGATCCACATTCATCCTTTTGTACGTTTGTCAGAAGTTGCCTAGATGAGGGAAAAAACAGGATGTCATAGGGACTGACAAATCAGTAAACCTGATCTTTACTTACATCCTGTCTCATATGCAGGCAACAACCCTGTTGGTAATATGACTGTTTGTAGGTATTTTGCAGGAGATATTTCACAGGACCACATGGCAGTAGACAGTGTGGAGGGAATGGAGCCAACTAAATGAAATGTGTGTGTTGGTTAGTAGGGGCAAGGTCAGTTGGACATTTGAGAAAACCTCTCCCTTCTTGTTCAGCTGCAGATCAGACTGTGTGTGAACACTTATTAGAAAGATAGAAAAGAGTTTTGGAAGGCATCAGCAAAATAGATTTTTATCTTTTTCAGGAAGTGCATTTACTGACACATTTTTGTGACATTCTCAGTATGCAGTAAAAAGTTTGCCATATTAGGGGCACCTGGGTGGCTCAGTCAGTTAAGCATCCAGCTCTTGGTTTCAGCTCAGGTCATGATCTCGTGAATGGTGGGATTGAGCCCCTTGGAGGCTTACGCTGAGCCCATGGAGACATCTTCCAATTCTTTCTCCCTCTCCCTCTGCTTATCCTCTCTCTCTCAAATAAATAAAATCTTTAAAAAGTTTTCCGTATTAAATATTGCTGAAATCACATAATCTGCATTATGCTTCTTAAATAGAACTGATTACAGACCATGAGCATATTGTTGTTAGACTGTTGAGTATGGAGACAGTTATATTATTAACTGAGATTAAAGCCTATTACTGAGGAAAGATTAAGGTTTTGAATTGAATGACCTAGATTGATTCTCAAAACTACACATATGCTCATCTACATATTGCTTATCCCTTCAGTTCATTTGATCAGACATCAAGTGTATCCCATCTGTGCATTCTTATCCAGTTGTTGCAAAATTGGATCAAAAAACCATTTTTATCTATTTGTTTTTAAGTTGTATGTTTTCATATACATGAATATATAGACACACCTAAATCACTATTATTAAGACTAGTGAACTTTACCATTGTAGTCTTGTTCCTCGTTCCTCCATTAGTGAGGGGTAAAGACTAAGGTGAATCATTTACTTTTGTAAACAAGACTTAAAAATTTTTTAAATATGATGTATTGTTTGAATAGAGTACCATCTTGGATTACTTAGCTTCCTTGGGCCTATCCACCCTCAACAATTATTTTCCTTGAAGTTCCTTTAACCTTTAACTTTGTCAAGGATGGAAAAAAGTCATGGATATTATGTTACTGCCTTAGGTGGATTCTGCTAAGCAAAATGGACTATTAAAAAATGCACACATTTAAAGGGAATAGGTCAGTGCTCAATCTATATAAATTCACCTATTTAAGCTGTTCATTATTTGTCTGATTTTAGCTCTTATTCCAGTCTTTTTTCTTTATTTTTTTATTTTTTATTTTTTAAATTTTTTTTAATATCTTATTCCAGTCTTATTCCAGGCTTGTTGTTCATGTCCAGTCCTTTCCTTGCTTTTATGAGAGCCTAGACCCAGGCCTAATGCAGATTGTCAGAAAAGAAAAGAATATACATGGTTTCAAGGTACATTTTAAACTTTTAGTTACACAGTTCAAATTTTTAAAAAAATGTGTATTTTGATAACTATAATAAGCATTTAGTCATACTCTCTTTTCTATATATAGTTATTATCATTAAGACACACAGTTATTGTAAATGGCCCATAATCTCCCATTATGTTTGACACCATCATTCAGAGTAGCATAAAAACTTCCTTCTTTCACAAGGAAATAGAACTGAAAATGGAAATCTTTGTTAGTTCTCATTCACAGATGTGAATGTGTATTTCTTCTTTGTGCTTCATACCCTTGCTGTAAGACCATGATTTTACCTAAGATATAGCTCCTGGACCTTCTGTATTTGTCTGAAGTATGCAATAAGTACATTTGCAGGTGCACATGGGTCTGGCAGAGTCCTAGACAAGATGCTATCTCTATATTTGTTTTCAGCTTAAAAGTGTTTAACTACTTGGCCATTTTCAGACTGTTGCCATAGGAAAGTTGAATTTTCTCATATGTTTTTCTAATAATTCCTAACAAATATAATGATAGCATCAATATTTTATGAGTGGTGATATTCTATGATTTTCAAAGTCATGAATCAGGGACTTTATCCTTGCATTTCTATCATTTATCTCTCTTAAAATATTACATTGCTAAAAATAACAAAGGAATTTTCTCTTTCTGTTACATATAATTCAAAGAATAAAATCATTCAACCTGATAAGGATAGCCAAACAATTTGAACATACCTAGATTTCTTTTCTGTAAGAATAATTTACTTGGCCTGGATTGCTGCACTATTATCTTAATTTCTAGTAATCATTTGTATAGTGTTTCTGATTTTTGTATTTTTTTTCCAGTTGTGACAAAATAAGGTATATTCCAGTTTAATTTTCCCCTTTCAGCCCTCCCTTTAGTTATCTTTTTGGCATTTGTACTTATCACTTATGAACACATTTAAGGTTATTAATGAAAATAATGAGATAGATGTGGTATGTAAGTTAGAGTAACAGGTCAGGATTATGTAACCTACCAATTTGCACTTGGACTTCAGAAGTAACATTAGTATGAAATGGATGCTTAATCTTCATCATCCAGTGATTTTATTTTCTGCTCTGAACTTCAAAAGACAGCAGTATATCAATGTATCCCTTGGTAGAAGGCCCAAAGGAGGAAACTTATTTGATTGTTTTAAATTCCTGAGAGACTAGTAGTAAAAAAAGTAATTAGGATGTTAAAATACACTTTTGACTTTACAGAAATGAGACACCATTTTTCATCCATAAAATTGATAATACTTTAAAGACAATTTTCAGTACTCAGGTGGTCAGCGGAAAGAGGACTAGAGTTGAATTATGAGAATTTTGTATGATGTTCATTCTTTTGTTGTAGTTTGATTTCTACAGTAAGCATTGATAAATATGATATTTAGGAAAATATAAATATTCTAGATTATTTTAATTCTAAATTGTGTTAAGGCTGAAATTTTCACATTTAAACTCTAATCTGTCTAGAATTTATTGATAATGTGAGATAATTTTTCATCTTTGCAATTAAATAATAATTCATTCCACTAAGAATTTGTTATGCCTTCTTTGTAACCTTTTAAGTTTGCTGATAGACCAGGCTCTTCTTCAGGTGTGCTCATTTATTCTTTTTCTTCCCTGATAATTTTTGAGGAGGTATTATGTATTTTACTACTCATTATGCTTACAGTATATTTAATGTATGGAAGGGCAAGTCTGCTCTCACTGCTTTATTCATTCACAGTTTTCTTGGCTAGTTTCATATGCTTTTATTCTAAATTAGATTTATTTTCTAAAGTTAAAGCAAGTTCCACTGACATTTCAGTATCACAGTATTAAACTTATGAGAAATGTAGAAAAAATGAACAGAATTACAAAATTGAGTCTTTCATCCAAAAATTTCCCTCTAAATATTTGTCTGCCTACTTATGACACCATAAAATTTTCTCATCTTCATTATCAACACATTTTTTTGTAACTCATTTTTTGTTATAAGTAATTTTGCCTGTTTTCTACCTTGATGCTTTACCTAATGTAATCTTTTTCTTTATCATAATTGATTTTAATGCTCTTGTTTCCATTTTTTACATATTTAAGTGGTAAATGGTATCATTTGTAATTTTTTCCCAGTTCATTGTCTTCTTTGTTTTAGGTTACTTATAAAATAATCTACAAACATTAATAACATATTTTTTTCTAATACATTTCTTGTGCCTTATTGCATTAACTAGAATTTTAGAGCAATGTTGCATAACAGTGATGATAACTGGCTATGGCAGAACTTGTTAGTTTCCCAACCATGACCTTTCCTTCTTTCTTGAAAAAGAAAGCTCATTTTCTTGGAATCAGGTGTCTGTGCACTTCCATGGAGTCTCCAACCCCATGCAAAAAGCTGCATCTCGCTACCCTGAGCCAATCACAGTTTTTCATTTTCCTCACCAGTTTAGCAATGAGTCCAGACCATGTACCAGAGACTGCTGAGTAGCCTTCTCCCATTCTTCATTAGTAACAGACACCTGAATTCATTAAATGACATTGTGCAGCCTTCCTTGCAAGTAAAAGTGGCCAATACCATGAAAGTAGACAGTATTATCAGGCAGCTACTTGGTGAAAATTCTTTATAGGGGCTGACTCCTGGGAGGGTTATGTCTTTCCCTCTCCCCAACTCCATATTTTTTCAGGTCTAATTGGAAAAGTGTGAGTTTTTATATTAATATTAAGTACTATAAATGCTTATAGTTTAATGCTATCAGTTAAATATTGTATTGTACAAACAGAAGGATGTTAAGCAATTACTCAAGTGACAAAATATCTGAGTTGCTAACAGGAAATGTTCAGGGAAAGCAAAGATGAGCATCAGCTGGAAGTTACCACCAAATCTAAGCTGGAGGGGTAAAAGAAGATGCAGTCGTACCATAGTCCAAGGGTGTGGTCATGTATTCATTATCTTCTTCTCCCTTGAAAAACTTCCATAAACATGGAGGCCTCATCCAACCAAATTTATTATCTCATAGCTGTGTATGTCCAAAATCCAACATTGGTCTCACTGAAATACAATCAAGTTGTTGGCAGGACAGTATTCCTTACTGGAAGCTTTGAGGGAGAAACTGCTCCCAGACTCATGCTGGCTATGGGCCAACTTTAGTTCCAGGTGGTTGTAGAATATCATTTCCATTTCCTTGCTGATTTTTAGTTAGGGATTATTCTCACTTTCTATGCATTGCCTATATTCCTTGGTCATGTCTTCTTCCTCATCAAAGCCAGAAAGAGTGCAATGAAGTCTCCTCAAGTCTCATCCTTCCTGGATTCTTTTTTCTTTCTCTGGATCCATGAAAGGTTCAATGCTTTTAAATACTCATTCATTAGATTGAGTCCACCCAGATTATCCAGGAAAATCTCCCCATCTCAACATTTATAAACAATTATATCTCCAAAGTTCTTTTTGCCATGTAAGGTAACATATTCACAAGTTCCATGATTAGGGTGTGGAATTCTTTGGGAGACCGTTATTCTGGTTATAACAGCTTATATACAGAAGTCAGAAGTGTTGTGGCCCATTTCACTAGGACAGCTAGAGCCATGGAAGTGTTGCTGAGTTCCAGAGTGAGCCACAGAAGTACTGCAGATGTTTGGGCTAAGGCAGTGTGAGAGTGTGTGTGTGCATGTGTGTGTGTTCTTTGTTGTCCTTTCCTCCCACCCTGTGTTAATCTAACAGTGACACTCATTTGTAACTGTCTGGAGGTCAAGTGACTTAGGTCCTGGAAATTCAGTCTTCATGGATAAGGGCTGCCTATAATACAAAGCAAATTTATAGAAATGAAAAGAATGGATTGGAAGGAAAATGGACCTATAATGGCACACATCCTTTTATTATTCAGTCTTTCTGGAATAGAAGTGTGGTGTGTGGAATTTTTACAGACATTTTGTGACAAATTATTTTAAAAAGACCACACACACAGGAGGTTTTGGAGTCTCTGGTGATACTGTGGTACTACTATACAAACATTGGACTAAGATACTATGATTTATTTTACACTAGAAAATAAACCTCTATCTGATTTAACTATAACATCATAATCATGGTTGATTACTAGCAGACCAACAATTTTAGTCAAGGACATGTGATATACAGTTACTTATAGGGATGTTAAGTGAAATTTTCAATATTCCTAAGATAGGGCATAAGGAAAACAACATTTTCTCCTCCCAGATTTAAGTCACTGTGAAGGATAAAGTGTGAGGACGAAAACCTCATTCACTGAAGATGGCAGGGTCCTGCCACATTTGCGAATTTTTAGGGGAGTTTATATAGGGCAAGTATGCTGAGACATCAGCTTAAAAGTTAAAGTATTGCATCTTGTACCTCAGTCATTATACCACTAAGAAGAAAGCATAATGTCTGGTAGTCCTCTCCAAGTTCTAGAGGCAGTATATTCTAACATGTATATATTACTTATTTATTGATTGACATGAGGGTTCTAGTTTTTGTGAACTTAGTTCAGGAAAGGCATGTTAGCAGATACAGTACAGAGTGAAAGGAGCCTTACTTACCACTAGGGCCATATGTCCAGGCAAATTTTACAGTATTAAAGTTACCTATGCTGGGAAATAGACCATTTATAAGGTTTTCCATATCCTAATAGGAGAATCATAATGTAGTTTCATAAGATTATGTAGCATGGCTATGCCATGTGCAGCAGAGAACTATACATGAATTGGAAATCAGCTCCTGCTGTTCTGCTATGCCCACATAGGAATGGATCATGTTACCATAGAACTTCAACTGACTGTCGAGATGGAGCTGTTCTTCATGTTTGTGTTCTTTCATACTAAGACTGACTATAGAGTATCACAATTTTAAAATTATATCCTGCTATCTTGGGATGGCATCCTCTCGGATGTAGTGTACACTCTTATTTAATGACATTATATGTAATTTGTTCCCAGTAAGAACAATCTGCAGGTTTTTATAGGATATTACCCATTCTTCATTCCCTGTAAAACAAATGTAGAATTTATGCTTTCTTTTTCCACAGCTTCAAGCTCTCTAGTTCCAGAAATTCTGAAATGTTTTCACCAGTGATGTAGTAAGATTTCTATTAACCTCAAGCTCAATCACTTTTCAATTTTCTTTCCCAGAGACATAAAGGCAAAGAAAGGTGTTACCATCTTGTAAAGGGTAATTTACCTTGATCACCTGAAGAGGTAGTACTTCTACTATACAATGTTTAAGTAGGATCATGGAAGATTTTTTTTTTAATCCAAATTGTAATGTGGAGTTGAACTATCCTATTTCTGAGGTGAAAAAAATCCATTGGATGGTATTACTTCCAGAGATGACATTGAAGAAGAAAAGATTAGTGAACATGAAGACATAGCAATAGCACTATACAAAATGAAGCATGAGGAGAATAAAAATAATTTTTATTATATACATCTCTTTAAAAGGTAAATGACCATACACAGCAAAAGTAATAACAATATATTGTTAAATATATTACCTCAATAGATAATAGTAGACATTAATATAAAACAACATAAACACCAGGGCCAAGAGAAAGTGAATGGAAGTATACTGTTGTAACTTTCTTATATGATACCTGGAAAGATATAATATTGATGTTAGACTGTGATACAGTAAAATGTTCAGTATGTATTTGTAAACCTAAAATAAACACTAAAAACCTCAAGAAAAAGATAGCTAAGAGGTCAAGATTATTAATATGAAAAAATTTAACTAAATAATAAGTAGAAAGAAAATATAAGTAACACTCAAGTATCCAATAAAATACATAAAAAAGACAAAACTGAACAAAAACAAATGAAACAAATATAAAATAAAAACATTGTCAATTTTAACTGAAACGTGTCTATAATGATATATATAAAGGAACTAATAACCTATTTAAAGGCAGAGATTATTGTATTAGATAGATATATGTTGCATACAAGAAACCACCATTAATAATAAAGACCTATATAGATGAAAAGTAAAAGGATAGTGAAAGAAAAACTACTTTAATATGTTCCTATTTAACCAGACTGTGTTATATCAATTTACTCTTTAACTGTAACAAATTACCACAAACTTAGTGACTTAAAGTAGCAAAAAAAAATTTTTTTTAAGATTTTATTTATTTATTTGACAGAGAGAGACACAGCGAGAGAGAGGGAACACAAGTGGGGGGGTGGGAGAGGGAGAAGCAGGATTCCCGCGAAGCAGGGAGCTCGATGTGGGGCTCGATCCCAGGACCCTGGGATCATGACCTGAGCTGAAGGCAGACGCTTAATGACTGAGCCACCCAGGCGCCCCAGCAAAAATTTATTATCGTACAATTCTTTAAGTCAGAAGTCTGATCCAAGTCTCACTGGGCTACACTCAGAGTGTTGGCAGAGTTGCATTTCTTTCTGGAGACTCTATGAAAGAATCTGTTTCCTTCCCTTTTCCAATTAACCAAAATGAAGCAGGAAATGTGAAAAAATATAAATATAAAACATCTGACAAGAAAGCAAATTTTAGGGTGCCTGGGTGGCTCAGTCGATTAAGTGTCTGCCTTCGGCTCAGGTCATGATCCCAGAGTCCTGGGATCAAGCCCCACATCGGGCTCCCTGCTCGGCGGGGAGTCTGCTTTTCCCTCTCCCTCTGTCTACCGCTCTGCCTACTTGTGCTCTCTATCAAATAAATAAATAAAATCTTAAAAAAAAAAGAAATCAAATTTTAATCCAACCATATTAGTAATAATCCTATTACATGTCATTCATTTTACAGGACTATTGTCATGCATTTACATATATATACATATACATATATATATGTATACACACACATATATATATATATACACACACACAACCCCAACAATACATCATACTATTTTTTGTACAGTCAGTATTTTGTACATACTTACATATATTAACATTTTGGCAAGCTACTACATTCCTTTTTGTGGTCTTGAAATGTACCAATTCATAAGATCTTTGTACCCTTGTACTGGTCATCCTCTCTTTCTAGAATTTTCTGTCCCCATGTAATTCCATGGGTGTTTCTTTCAGGTTGTCTGGATATCAGCTAACCACCACTCTAAAAAACCTTGCTTAACAACCAAAAGCAAAGTAACTACCATCTCCCAGTCAAACTCTATCATAACACTATTTTTTATTTGCTTCAGAGCACTATCTCTTTTGGATGTTATGGGTTGTTTTCAATTTAATAGTTTAATCTGTGTTTACCTACCTGTATATGACCCCAAGAGACCTGGAATCTTACCTGCCTTATTCACATAGCTAGAATAGTGCCTGAAAATTGCAAATACTTAATAAATGTAGTATTTGCTAAAATGACTGAATGATTCAGTGCATTAATGAATAAGTGGTTTAATTAATTCCAACTGTATTTTCTCCTTTGTTGCTTGTCTCATTCTTCTATTTCATTCAGCAAACCATGTGACGATTCAGTAACTTCTTCATGGAAGCTTTCACTTCCTGGTTGCGAAGGGTATAAATCACAGGGTTCATCAAAGGAAAGATGACTGTGTGAAAGAGAGAAACCACTTTGTCAGCTGGAAAAGCTCTGAATGGGCGAGTATAGATGAAGATGGCAGGTCCAAACATCAGAAACACAATGATAATGTGTGTGGTACATGTGGAAAGAGCCTTATTCTTCCCTTCAGAGGAATGTCCCTTCACATGGCAGAGGATGACCACATAGGAGGCCAGAAGTCCCAGGAAGCACAGCAGGGTGAGCAGGCCACTGTTGGAGACCATCAGGAGGTCCACCACAAAAGTGTCTGTGCAGGCCAGCTTGATGACCTGCGGGACATCACAGAAGAAGTTATCTAGCTGGTTTGGGCCACAGAAGGGCAAGCGGAGAATAAGGGCTGCTTGTACAATGGAATGAGTAAAGCCCCCAAGCCACAGAGCCAACAGCAAGGCGTAGCAGACTGTAGGGTTCATGACAGTGGAATAGTGCAAAGGACGACAGATGGCGATGTAGCGGTCAAAGGCCATCACAACAAGAAGAAACATCTCCCCTGCCCCCAGGAAGTGCAAGAAAAAGAGCTGAGTGATGCAGCCTCTGTAGGAGATTATTTTCTTCTCAGAGAGGAAGTCCACCAGCATCCTGGGAGCCACAATGAAGGAATAGGATGCATCTAGGAAGGCCAGGTTGCCCAGAAAGAAGTAGAGGGGGGCTGTGAGGCCAGGGTCTGATCTGATGGTGAGGATGATGAGGAAATTTCCAGGGAGGATGATGAGATAGAAAACTAAGACTAGCACAAAGACCAGGAGTTGAGCGTGTTGAGACTGGGTTAGACCAAGGAGGATGAATTCTGTCACCACTGTTCTGTTCTCCCTCTCCATCTCTCCTCTGTCTGCAGAATAACAAAGTATTATCTGTTATAACCACCTTTTTATCATCTCCATAGCTCTTCTCCAGATAAAAACATTTATTTACCACACCCAAAACTTGCCTAGCTGAAAAAAAATGCATGTCCCTTAAGTGTCTTATGTTTTGAGTTGACCCTTCTACCCTCCATTTCTTGATCCCTCCCTAAGACATTGTTCTCATAACCATACTCTCATTCCCATTTAACCATGTGCTTCTATATAATTGTGCTCCTCTAGGAGTCTGGGCTACTTTGCTTGAAGAATAGTCGAAATTTCCTGATTAAAACAAAACTTAACCATTATTAAATTTGTCAGGTGTGTTGTTTTCTCAGTTAGCTGTGGTGCACTGTCTCTAATGTTCAGATTTGTTGCTGGATTTTCATCGCTTCTCTTTATTCCCACAGAGCAAAGTGCTTTTGCTAGTGCTTCTTTCCTTTGGTCCTGTAGAATCCCTAGTTCTTGGCTGATATCTCTATGTCTTGTTTTCTAAATGTGTGCCTTACTTGTTCCTATCACATTGTTCTGCTTTGGTGCCCTTGTGCACCTTTGTTCCAAACTGGTTTAGGGTCTCAAACAAGAATCCTACATTCTCCTAACATAGAAGTATTCCCTTAGGTACACTCTTGGTTGGATCCCAATTCTGAGTCTGCTACATACCTTGTTCTTAAATCCTAATGAATATTAATCCAGTTTTATTTGCTTACCATGTATCCATAACTTACTTTACCCTCAGATCTCAGAAATAAGAATTCTATTTAGAATTATATTGTGGTTATTTTCTAATCTGTATATTACTATAATTGTAGAAACATTTTGTAAATACTCAAATATTGTGATATCCGTATGTGTTTATTGGCATGAATGATTTAAAAAATGAAAAATTGCTAATTGTAACACAATACTGTAAGTGACATATAACTATATTTCTCTTGATTTTGAATTACATGCAATAGTTGTTTTTCAAAAGTACTATGAATACAGTGGAACACAGTTTGGCAGTAAAGAGGAATGACATATTGTAATATGCTACAACATGGATGAACTAAAAAACATTATGCTATGTGAAAGTCACAAAGGACCACATATTGTTCAATTCATTTTTTGAAAATCTGTAGACAAGGCAAATTAATAGAGATAGGAAGTACAAGAGTGGTTGCCTAGGGCTGTGGGTGGAATGAGGAGTGACTGCTAATATGAGTTTTCTTTTTGGGGTGATTAAAATGCTCTAAAATTTATCATGGTGATACTTGCATAACTCTGTAAATACACTTAAAACGATTGAATTATACATCTTAAATGATAAATTTTATGCTATGTTGATTATATCTCAATAAATCTTTTTTTTAAAGAATTATTTGAAAGAGAGAAAAAACGTACCAGGGTGGGAGGGGCAGATGGAGAGAGAGAGAGAATCTTTAAGCAGACTCCCTGCTGAGCATGGAGCTGGACTCAGGGCTCTGTCCTAGGAGCCCGAGATCACAACCTGAGCTGAAACCAAGAGTTGGGACACTTAACCGACTGCATCACCCAGGTGGCCCTCAATAAATCTTTTTTTTTTAAGTGCCATTATGTGTGGGAGGGAAAACTGGAGAAGGAAAAAGTCTCACTTGAAATTTGACAGAAACTTTTGATAGCATTCCTAGAAAGAAAATGTAAGAAGAGAGGAAAAAAGAAAAAGACTAAAGAAAAATCAGCCTTAAAAAGTCCATTAAAAAATTCATGGGAAATTTAGGCAATATGCTGGTATTTTAGGGCACATTTACTAGGAAACATCAAAACATATGTTCTATGTGATTAGTAACATTTGTAACTAGCAGCTAAATGTTATAGAAAATGCATTTATAACACATGGGCACATATCTGTGCATAGAGATACTTATTTACATATGTATAAACACACACATAGTGAGTCTAAGAAACAAATGAGCAGAGGAAAAAAAAAAAAAGAGGCAAACCAAGAAACAAACTCTTAACTATAGAGAAGAAACTGATGTTTACCACAGGGAGGTGGGTAGGGGATGGGTTAAATAGATGATGGGGATTAAGGTGTGCTCTTGTTGTGATGAGCAGCAGCCCTTATATGGAAGTGTTCAATCATTATATTGTACACCTGAAACTAATACCACACTGTATGTTAACTAACTGGAATTAAAAAAAAATACTAAAAACAAAAGATATGAAAAAAATATCTTTGGTGTCTTTGAAATTAGTTTAGGAGCTTCCTTCTGTCTTTTACACAGAATGCCTCCACATTCATTTCTTATTCTGTCTATAGAAACCTGCTCTTAGGAAAGTAAGTCAATAGCTCCTTCTGCCTATTCTTAGGTTTTATGCTTTCCAGGTGCTCACTGACAATTATTTCATGCTTCTCTGGGTTGACAATTCCAAGGCACAGGAAGCATTCTGAGTTACAGTCTCCCACTCTTCCTCTGCTTTGTTTTTCCAGATCCACCTCTATTCCCTGTTACTAATGGATGGAATTGCATACCACCTCCCCTCTTTAATCCACTTTCTTCTCCCTCCCATTTACATACCTTCTGTTCCTGTGATTCTAAAATTGTGCTCATCACAGAGACTGAGGACAGACATGTATCAGATGAACATTACTCTGCATAAAATGAATTCCTGGGGAAAAGAAGCCCAAAACAATGATTCTCACAGAGACCAGTGTTTTGCTCTAGTCAGATAGAGCAAAGAAGTATTGTCAGTGTAGGCTAGTGTATGAATGTTTTCATCATCCCTAACCCTCCTTGTTATTTCAACTGATACAAAAACACATCTGGCATTGAAGATGCTCATATCCTCCCCTCTTTTTCAGAGTGCAGACATACAGCATCCACAGGCCACACTGAGCATGCCTAGATTCCAACTGCTATCAGATCAGCTTCTGGAACCAGGTGTTTGGGGACTGTTTGGGGACTCCTTCATCTCTTCCCATTCATTTTCTCTTGCTCCCTTTTTTGTTTTTCCTATTTGCCTATTCTCTTCCTGCTAATTCTATTTTACACACTCATTTTCTCAGTTATTCTTTTTTTTTTTTAAAGGTTTTATTTATTTATTTGACAGAGAGACACAGCAAGAGAGGGAACACAAGCAGGGGGAGTGGGAGAGGGAGAAGCAGGCTTCCCTTGGAGTAGGGAGCCCGACGCAGGGCTCGATCCCAGGACCCTGGGATCCTGACTTGAGCTGAAGGCAGACACTTAACGACTGAGCCACCCAGACACCCCTCAGTTATTCTTTTTACATTTACCTTACCTTCTTTTATTTCTTTATTTTTCTTGTGTTTTCTCTACATTGACCTTTCACTTTTCCTTCCTCATTGCTTTCTTTCTTGTCATTCTCTTTCTTTCTCTCATTTGCCCAGATTCTTTGAGTCTTAATTCACTTTCACTCTGTTTTGTGCTTGTATTCTACTTCATTATATTCAATGCCTGTCTTTCCACTAATTCTGAGACAAGAGATTATTTTTCTCCAGGGTAAAGGGAGCATGGTACGTGTTTCCTAAGTCTTCCATTCCAATAGATTTTTCTATAGATAAGAAAGCTTGACTTGCTCTTCACTGCTACGACTTTGTTCCTGAACATTATCCTTTTTGAAATTTACTTAGTCTCACCCACTCATTAATTACTTCACATTCTCTCAAATATTTTGTCTAACTCATTCTGACAAAAATAAATTGATTTATTTTTGTTCTCTAAAGTAGATATCCTTAGAACCACCCCTGCCAACATGATTCCATTTAATGAATGTTTGAAAATGATAGGGTGGTTCCTGGGGCATCTGGGTGGCTCAGTTGGTTGAGTGGCAGGTTCTTGATTTCAGCTCAGGTCATGATCTCAGGGACATGGGATTGAGCCCTGAGTAGGGCTCCGGGCTCAGCGGCGAGTCTGCTTGAGATTCTCTCCCTCTTCCTCTGCCCCTCCCCTGGGTGAGTGTTCTCTCACTCTAAAATAAATAAATAAATAAATAAATAAATAAATAAATAAATCTTTTCAAAAAATAAAAGAAAATGACAGTGTGTTTTCTGACTCTGTCTTCATACCCTTTTAATTTTTTAAAATTTTATTTATTTGTCAGAGAGCACAAGCAGGGGGGAGTAGCAGGAAAAGGGAGAAGCAAGGAGCCCGATGTGGGACTCGATCCCAGGACCCTGGGATCATGACCTGAGCCAAAGGCAGTCGGCTTAACCGACTGAGCCACCCAGCATCCCTTCATACCCTTTTTTAAATTATTAAAATACACTCTTACCCATTTCTACGAGTTTTGAAAAATGTGGATCAAGCTGAAGAACATCAAAAATATTTAATTGATACTAAACTTGGGGATTATATAAAAGTTTATTCAGTTGCACAAATCTTCACCCAGACAACTACTTATCAATTCAATGGGATAGCTAAATTGGATGATGGAAACCTCTATCATCCTTTAATATTTTGTGGTTTTAGACAGTATCATAAATGTCACAGGAAGAACTCTGCTTTGGGAATTATTCTATCTTATTTAAGTTACTATTTCTGCAATTTGGTAAGCATATAACCTTAGCCAATCATTTAGTCTTTTTTTTTTTTTTAAAGATTTTTTATTTATTTATTTGAGAGAGAGAGAATGAGAGAGAGCACATGAGAGGGGGGAGGGTCAGAGGGAGAAGCAGACTCCCTGCCGAGCAGGGAGCCCGATGTGGGACTCGATCCAGGGACTCCAGGGTCATGACCTGAGCCGAAGGCAGTCGCTTTAACCAACTGAGCCACCCAGGCGCCCATCATTTAGTCTTTTAAAGTCTGAATTTTTTTAATCTATAAGGGAGAAATAATATTTCTACTCTTTCTACTGCATAGGGTTGACATGAGAATCAAATGAGAGGGTTAGTAGCCACATCACATCTACACAAACTGAACTAAGAAAGCACTCAGTGATTAGACAAATTCTAGTAAAAAATGCTAGGTGGACCCTGTGTCAGTAGATTTTTTTGTCATTGTGCTGGAGTTAATCCCAGAGATAGTGACTGCTTAAATCTGAGTCATTTCAAGGTAAAAACTTCTGTTGTTTCAAGGAAGAGTGTAAATTGTTTATTTGTATTGTTTTTTAAGCATAATGAATATAGTAAGCCTGAGGAGGTTATTTTAGATCTTTTTATATAATTCAGCTAGGATTTGTGAATCAAGTCTTTCTTGTTTTAATATCCCTAACTCTGAGCCTTATATTTGTATATGTTAGGACCATATGCAAGAGAAGAAACTCAGGTCAGCTGAGTGTGGTAGCCAAGAGATTTATAAGCTTGTGAAATCAGTGAAGTTTGTCTCTGGACTTAGCCTACCCCTTGTAACTTGTGATTCCCAATTTTCTTCTCCCCCTTATCTCTGATTTACAATAGGAAAAACCTAGTCATTTGTGTGATACTCAAATGTAAATCCAAGTGGTGAATCTCCCAAGGCTATTGGCATTTTCAATTCTTTATAATAGTGCAATTAAAGATTTTTAACCCCTTTAATATAATACTAAGCATCAGGAGGACATGCAGGAGGTATATGTGAGGGACAAGGTAGAAAATGCTATATGTCTGAATTTAGAACTTACCTTTTTACTGTTTCTGCAGGATTATTCCATTCTTGTGCATTTTAAGGCAGCAAGTGTCTCAGACAAATGGTATGACTTTCTTTCTATTCTTCCTCTCAATTTCTTTTAAATACGAAGAATGACCAAAAATTTCACCTCATTAGGGCTCCAGTGCTATTCTCAAACAAGGGGCTATCCTCTTCCTTCTGATGAAAAGGAGATTACCTGATCATTTCTGAAATTTGCATCAAATATATGTCCTCATGGTGGGATTTTGTAAATTTTGAAATCTGTCTAATTTGTGATGCAATAGGGAATATGCTTTGGGGTTTTACAGTTACCTTAAGAAGCATGCAGAGTGCTTCCAATGGGAATTATTAGAATGTCAAGTAGAATTTGAAGAAGAAAAAGACAAGAATATTTTAAGGATTAAAAATATGCAAATCATGTGCCAGCTAAGACCCTAGTGGATTGTGTCAGCATTTTAAATTTGACGTTTTGGGGTGCCTGGGTGGCTCAACCATTAAGTGTCTACCTTTGGCTCAGGTCATGATCCCAGGGTCCTGGGATGGAGCCCCACGTCGGGCTCCTTGCTCAACGGGAGGCCTGCTTCTCCCTCTCCCACTTGTCCTGTTTGTGTTCCCTCTCTTGCTGTGTCTCTCTCTGTCAAATAAATAAATAAAATCTTTGGGAAAAAAATTGACATTTTAATAGTGACAGTGATAATGGAATGGCACATGTGTTTATTAAGCATAATGAAAGTAGCAAGCCTGGGGAGGTTATTTTAGATCTTTTTATAAAATCATGTAAGTGATGAGAAGGCAATAGTGTTTAATAAGAGGTTAGTAGTGACACTAAGTTAATGGTAAGTATGTTAGTATCTGCATATTTTGGGTGCAAAAAAGTTAGGTAGAGAGAGAGTATATTATGCTCCAAAAAGATTTTTCAGGACTAATTCCACTTAAATAAGAGAACTTGATGGTGTCTTATACACTAGTTTTTTTTTAAATTTATTTAATTATTTTATTTATTTGAGAGAGAGAGTGAATGAGAGAGAGCAGGAGCAGGGGGAGGGGCAGAAGGAGAGGGAGAAGCAGACTCCCTACAGAGCAGGGAACTCCACACTGGGCTCCATCATAGGGCTCCATCGCGGGGCTCCAGGATCATGAACTGAGCTGAAGGCAGATGCTTAACTGACTGAGCCACCCAGACACCCTCATACACTAGTTCTTCTAGGAATATGCCCTCCCAAAGAAGAATTACTCTATTGTGATCTTGGTATTTATAGTAATTCACTTTTTTGAATATGTAGTTCCTATGTTCTGCCATAGCAAATGAAGGTCTTTGTCTTTTTCAACTAAAGAATATTACCTAAAGAAAAAATATTTAATCATACAAAAATCCGTTTATTTTAGTTTCTTTGTTATACATTAAAAGGGAAGATGCAATAAATCTGAGTCATATTAAAATTAGCAACAAACTTAACTTTTATAAAATAAATACAATATACAGTCAAGTATACTTCCATTCAAATTTATGTCCAGTTCAGCCAGAGGTGCAGTGGGAGATGCTGAAAAGTGGAGAAAAGAGATAAAGAGATGGAGATAATATTGTTTGCAGTTTTTTCCTATTAAATTTGTGCTGCAAATAAGTAATTTTGCTTCTTGAAAGGTTAGAAAGCTAGAAATATAAGATAATTGGAAAGAGAAGAGCAGAAGGAAAGAAATGACAAGACATATATGAAAAAAAAAAACAGGGAGAAAGATGAAGGGACAGAGGAACCATGCCTACAGAGAAGCTATACCACAAAACCACATGAGCAGATACCAAAACGGGGGGGGGGGGGGGGGGAGTAGAGAACTAGAGGTTGGAGGAAGGAGAGAAACACAAAGTCTTTTGTTTTTGTTGTTGTTGTTGTTGTTGTTGTTGTTGTTGTTGTGGTTTCATCTAATTACAGACTTCCCAGGATCTCACTTCTCAGAATTTACCACAATGCTTTAGAAGAAATTAAAAGTAATATGGCTGAGTGAAATAAGTCAATCAGAGAAAGACATGTATCATATGATCTCACTGATATGAGGAATTCTTAATCGCAGGAAACAAACTGAGGGTTGCTGGAGTGGTGGGGGTTGGGAGGGATGGGGTGGCTGGGTGATAGACATTGGGGAGGGTATGTGCTATGGTGAGCGCTGTGAATTGTGTAAGACTGTTGAATCACAGACCTGTACCTCTGAAACAAATAATACATTATATGTTAAAAAAAAAAAAAAGAATATAGCAGGAAGGGAAAAATGAAGGGGGGGAATCGGAGGGGGAGACGAACTATGAGAGACTATGGACTCTGAAAAACAAATTGAGGGTTCTAGAGGGGAGGGGGAGATGGGTTAGCCTGGTGATGGGTATTGAGGAGGGCACGTTCTGCATGGAGCACTGGGTGTTATATGCAAACAATGAATCATGGAACACTACCTCAAAAACTAATGATGTAATGTATGATGATTAACATAACATAATAAGAATAAAAAAAAGTAATATGGCAATCTTAACTAATCTACAGTAGGCCTCTCCTCTCAGCTGAGAAAGCTTTTTCATCTTTGGCAATTTTTTAGTATCAAAAGAAAGATGTGTGTGTGTGTGTGTGTGTGTGTGTGTGTCCCCATCCATGTATGTGTTTTAAGAGGTGTATCTCATGATGACCCGAAGTAGTTTACTACACAAGGCATCCAGGAGTGATAAAAATACAAGACTGGAATTCAGAAGATAAGACTGTAGTCCTGGCTCCACCCATGATGGCTGTTCTTGGGAAACTGTCACAGATTCCTCAGATATTTCCCAATCAGAAACTGTGGAAAGGCATTTCTTTTTTTCACAAAATGTTTTGAGTGTCTGTCATATGGAAGGCTTATTGTATGGGCGGGTCCACATTTCAGCAGTGGTTCTGGTACCCAAGGGCCTTGGTGTCAGGCATTTAACATGCCAGTGGAGGGAGTCAGTCAAAGAGCAAAGAAGATAGGTTTAAAAAATGTGTGGAATATAAAAAATAGCACAGAGGATGATAGGGGAAGGGAGGGAAGACTGAATGGGAAGAAATCAGAAAGGGAGACAAACCATGAGAGACTCTGGACTCTGGGAAACAAACTGAGGGTTACAGAAGGGAGGGGGGTGGGGGGATGGGGTAGCTGGGTGATGGGCATTAAGGAAGGCACGTGATGTGATGAGCACTTGGTGTTATACGCAACTAATGAATCATTGAACACTACATCAAAAACTAATGATGTTCTATATGTTGGCTAATTGAATTTAAATTTTAAAAATGTCAAAAATGAAAGAAAAAGAGAGTGATATGTTGGAGAACGAATGCAGACAAGTAGGGTGTTCTTTTAGTTAGGTGTTAGAAAAGTCTTTTTTGAGGAGGTGACATTTAAGCTGAATAACTAGCTAAATCTAGCTCTGAGGAGGTCTGAGAGAAGGGCATAACAGGCAATGGAAAGAGCAAGAACAAAGACCATGAAGGCGAAAAAGCTGGTGCATTGAGGAACAAAAAGGAGATCATAGTGGCGACTAAGTGGTGGGCAAATGGGAGAAAAGTGTAAGGTCATGTCTGAGAGGTAGGCAGCAGTTGCACAGGATGTGGCATTTAATCATTATTCTATCTGTGTAATTACAATAGGGTGTTTGTAATCTCAAGGCCACTCTGGCTACTGTGGAAAACAAATTTGAAGGAGGCAAGTGTAAAAGCAAGGAGAACGGTTTGAAGATTTTGCAGTACTATACACAGGAGAGTTTGGGGACTTAGCCTGGGGGAAGATGGAAGAAGGAAGTAGGTAGCAGAAAGAATAAAGAGAACTCGACTTATATTTTTAAGGTAGGGTCATTTGGACTTGGCAATAGACATGATATCTGACAAGAGGAATCAGGAATAACTGAAGGATTTAGGTGGATTAACCATGAATAGCATTGCAATTTAACAACATGGAAATGACTCAGACAAGATGAGTTTGGTAATAGGAAGAAACATGCTGTTTTAACATACATTAATTTTTTGCATAGGAAATATGTTTGCATAGTTACACGTTTTTAAAATAAAAAAATATGTTCAGTGAGAAATCTTCCCATCACGGTCCCCCATCCATAACCCATGCTACAAGTGAGGAAATGATCGGTTTCTTGTGTAAATTGTCAAAATTGTGACTGTGTAAGTAATATTTATGTACATTCTTTTTTTTTCTTTTTTGAACATATATTTGAAACATATCACACAATATCTTATACCTTACTTTTCACTTAAAATGTATTTTGGGGAATTTTTCTTGTTAATGCTTAAAGAGTTTCCAAACTCTTTATATGGCTGACTATTATTATTCAGTTCATTAATATATAACTTTAATTTTTCCCCTAAAGAGGAAAATATAAGGTATTTATAAATTTTTTGGCTATCCCAATGTGTTCTGTAATAATTAAACCTAAATGTGTCATTTTTTGAATACATAGAAGAAAAATTCTCAAAAATATAAGTAGAGGGTCAATATTAGTGTGTGCACGCATGTACATGCTGTTTTTTTTCTGTAGTTTACTGAGTTGTAATTTATGTACAATAAAATGAACAGACCTTCAGTATACAGTTAGATGAATTTTTGAGCATGTATGTACCTTCTCACCATTACAAAGAATAAGATATAGAGTCTTTCCAACACATCAGGAAATTCCCTTGAAATCCTTTTCAGCCGATGACATCCCCGGAAATAACCACTATTCTTATTTTTATCAACATCGGTTAGTTTTATATGTCTTTGAAAATAATATAAATGGAACCATAGAATATGTATCATTTTGTGTCTGGCTTTTTAAATTCAATATATTTCTTTTGAGACTGATCCCTGTTTATTGCTGATAAAGATTTCATTTTCTAAATATATAACAACTGAAGAAGTCTTTTTTCCCTGAATTTGGGAGAAACATAAATAAAGCTAACAAGAGCATTCTTGGGTAAATCTTTCTTGGACATTTGCTCTCATTTCTCTTGTGTGTATACTTATGAGTCGGGTTGCTGGAACATAGGGTCAGGATATTTTTAATGCTTGAGAAAAGACCCTGCTTTCTATAGTGGCTATAACATTTTACACCCCTGGTGTCAATATATGAGAGAAACAGCTGTGGGTTTTTTTTTTATCTTCGCAACAATTTGTATTTTTAGTCTTCTAAATTTAGCAGTTCAAGTTAGCATGTAGTGGCATCTCCTTGTAGTTTTGATCTACAAATCTTTGATGAGGAATGATAGTGAGCAACTTGTCAAAGTCTGCTACTTGGATGTCATCTTCTTTGTAGTGTCCTTTCAAGCCTTTTGCCAAGAGGACTCTATTTTGCACTCTCTGTCCTTTTTAGTCCAATTTGGCTTTTGCTTTGCCAGAATATTTGTCTTAAAAGCCTCGTGCATATCTTAGGAATCGTTTTTGTGTATACTTCATGCTCCAAAAGCCACATCCATAATTCTTTCTGAGACAAATGTTTTTCTACTTTAAGTGTTCTTAGCTACTGTGGACAAAACCTGTAAGATTCTTGGAGATACTATTTTCCGGCTAAGATTCTACTAGGCACTGTCTCTAGTGTTTCTGAAGCTTATCAAAGGGACTCAGAGCCACATCACTGATTTATTCTTTATTCTGAAGTTATCTCTTTCATGAAGTTTTTTTTCTGTTTGTTTTTGCCAGTTGGAGAGACTGTCCTGGGCCTTCTATATTTTCTCTAAAATCTTTTGAAAACTGATAAAAGTATTTCTTCTTAGGATCTCTCTGTTCCTGTACTTTATCACACACAGGATTAAAATAATCATCTAGTGCTGTCAACATCCTGTCTACAATATTCTCGAGCCATATCTTTAAGGAAATTTATACATTTTCCATATTCTATATTTATTCTGAAGACACTTCACCAAACAAGTCTCTGTGATATGTGAGGCACTTCTCTTTTCCATCCTCCAGTGTTTCTGGAGCAATGCATGAGTGACCAACTAGATTGCTACCCACTGGAAACTGTACAGGTTACACCTCTCCAAATCCTAATAATGAAAAACCCCTTCCTCTAGGATGGTTTTTTTCTTCTTTACCTTTTTTCATGTATTCAACTTTAATAAAATGAGTTATTTTAGTTTGAAATAAAAAAAAACCAGTATCTCAATTTTGAAAAATAAACGATCTCCATTTTTACAAGATGTAATAGCAAACAGTCTATCTTTTATATTCAGATTAGCAAAGAAGGGATGACTAGGTAGCAATGAGATTTTAATATTTTAGGCAAGTCATAGAGGTCTTGTTAGTGTAACACAACCTGTGACTTACAGTCTTTTTTTCTTTAATCATAAATTGCTGATACTGAAAGCAGAAGAAATCAATAGCTTGGAAAAAAGAGAAAGAGAGAGGGAGAGAAGAAATCCAAGGGGTGCCTGGGTGGCTCAGTCGTTAAGCATCTGCCTTCGGCTCAGGTCATGGTCCCAGGGTCCTGGGATCAAGCCCTGCATCGGGCTCCTTGCTCAGCAGGGAGCCTGCTTCTCCCTCTCCCACTCCCCCTGCTTGTGTTCTCTCTCTCTCTCTCTGTCAAATAAATAAAATCTTTAAAAAAAAAAAAAAAGAAATCCAAAAAGATTTAAAGAGGTGACACAGGAGTCAGGTGAGTTGTGTGGTAAGTTTGGTGTTTCACTGGCAGGTTTAGTGGCTGAGTTGGAGGCAGCAGTACCAGTTACAGGAATAGCTGTGAGGTTGTTCTCTGATACCTATTTCCCCTAGACTACCCTGCTTATCAATACTTCTACTCCAGCCATGTCTCCATGATTCAAGCTTGCTTTCTACTTTCTACCATTGCAGAAGTTTTCTTCTCTTTCATCTATTTTAGGTCCTAAATCCATGTTATTTTGAACTTAATACTTCATAGCTCTACAATTATGTTTGTTCTTGTCCACGATGAAAAATTTTTAAAAAATATCCCTGTGTAATAGCAGTGCACTGCCTTTGAAGATCACATCAGATAGTGGTCTCTTTCTAGTAACATTAACCCAAGTTATATGAAATATAGGGTGACAAAGTAAGTAGAAGTCGAGCTTGCTTTGATACAGAGATTTGATGTTAAGGTAACAGGACAAAAATAGATACCACCATTTTATTATTTATGTATGTATATATATATATATTTTTCTTCTTTCTCCCTCTCACTCTTCTTTCTTTCCTTTTTATTAGATGGATGTTTGATCCTATGGAGAAGTCAATTGTTTTATTATTTCTAGGCAAAGAGGAGTCAATTCAAAATTCAGAAGTCATAACTCAAAATTAGCCTTCAAGTTCTTAAAACAAAAGCCACATTACTATTAAGGAAAGGAACAGATCATCATAGGAGATAATTCAATATAAAAGGAAGAACCCTTTGCATTCCACATTGCACCTTGAGAGGCAAACTAACTTCTCAATTAAAAATTAGAATGTTTTTAGATGAGTAGAACTTCTGAGATTCTTGTTTTTAGTCATCCATTTTTATTTACAATGAAATTGTGACAAGAATCTATTTTCCTCAAAATTTTGACACATTACCTTCTCAAATAAGAAGACTAAAGCTCTATCTAGTCATGTGAAATGATCTATAACTTTGATGACTGTGTTTTTCAGTTTGAACTGAGAAGTTGATATATACACTTATAAAAAAATGTGAACTAAAAGTCAAATGTTCTAAATTACATTTTAATTGGTAAAACATAATTGCATATTCAGGTGTTACTGCTAGGGGAAAAAGAGGTAATAAATAATGTATTAATAAATCAGATTATTTTGCTGGAAGGAACATACAAATTGGAAGATACTATTATAGTGTACTGCCAGTTTAATTTTAACACATGAGGTAAAATTAGAAATAAGTAAAGCTACAAAAATTCAAAAGACAAACCAATTTGAAATTAAAAAAGCAAACAAAAAGCAAGGTATCTATTAAACCCAGCCAACCTAGAATTCCTTTCCCCCGGGCCTACTTTTACCTTGGAGTATGTAATTAGAAATTGGCTATAAGAACTTACAGCTAGCTAGATACCCCTCAAGGGAGAGGAAAGAAAAAAAAGAGATTTCTGATAAAGAAACAAAGCAAGATATTGTTCTAAAATAATTAATATTATTTCCACGATGTATCAAAACATTTTCTTTTATTGCCAGTACTGTTGAAATGATACCATCCCAAATCCTACTTTAAATCACTTTTTTTATTGCTTTTGTTGTTCTTTTTTTTTTACTAACCTGTTTTCAATTTCCTTTATGATGAGAAATATCTTACAGATATTAAGATGAACTAATCTTAATGTATAGATTGAAATTTTTTCCTATACATGCATCTATGAAACTACTACACTTACAACTTACAAAACATTTATCACACAAAAATTTCCCTTGGGCCCGTTCTCAGTAAATATTCACCATTAGGGCTAATGACTATTTTCATTTCTATCACAAACTATCAGTTTTGTCTATTTTTAAATTTCATTTAAATAAAATGTCACAATATATATTCTTTTGAGTGTCTTCTAATAAAATATTTTAGAGATGGATCTCTGTATGTTGTTGCATGTACTAGTTTAAAAAATGTTTTTAAATTTTATTACTGAGTAGTATTCCACTGTGAATGTACTCTAATCCTGTCTGTGTGTCTTCTCAGATGACCTAAACTAACATAAGTGGTACTGGGGAGTGATCTGAGAAAACAGGTGATAAATGGGGTTGTGGTTGGTTTACTCACTACCTGGTGTGGGACTAGGACTCCATTAGAAGTGGTAGATGGGACACAGACAAGTCCTGCCATAATATAAATGCCTGATTGCTTAAGACTTCGGTGATGGTGGGGTGCCTGGCTGGCTCAGTCAGTGGAGCATGTGACTTTTGATCTTAGGGTCATGAGTTCAAGCCCCACATTAGGAGTGGAACCTGCTTAAAAACAAAAAACCAAAACCCTAAAGATTTCAGTGGTGGTGACCTGGGGAAACATCTTGGGGGAAAGGAATGCTATTGTAAGTGAATGGTCCAGTTATTTGAAAGATAAGGGGAGAAAAATTCTTATAAATGGAGTTGTTTGCTTATTGCTAAGTTGTACTGATGCCTTGGAATAAGAAACAGAAGACTATAACAAGCAGTTATAGGCTAAGTGTAGAAACCTAAGGAACTCTTTTATAGTTTACAAAGATGTCCTTATCTCCTATAGTAGAAGTACTATAGACAGGAGTAGACTGAAGATCTCACAGAGTTACACAGCTCCAACGAAATATAAACACTCAGGCAAGGCATGTGTGTTATGGTAAGGTCAAGGCACTGGAGGGAAATATCTAGGAATCTAAAATCTGGCAGGATCTCCAGTGAGAGGGTGTCCTAAATTTCCTTAAATGCTTCAGTGGGCCTGGTCTAGCATTCTTCAGGGGTGCAGGAGACATTCAGTTAGTTTTTGATTTTTCTCAAAAGGAATTTTCCCATGAATTGTGGATGAATTGGTGTGTTTGTGGGGGGTAAGGAGGGATTTCCTACTCTGCCACATTGCTGATGTGGCTCCTAGCATTAAGTATTGATGCATGCTGCTATGTGGTTGAATCTTGAAAACATTAGGCTAGGGGCGCCTGGGTGGCTCAGTCGTTAAGCGTCTGCCTTCGGCTCAGGTCATGATCCCAGGGTCCTGGGATCGAGCCCCGCATCGGGCTCCCTGCTCTGTGGGAAGCCTGCTTCTCCCTCTCCCACTCCCGCTGCTTGTGTTCCCTCTCTTGCTGTATCTCTCTCTGTCAAATAAATAAAATCTTTAAAAAAAAAAGAAAACATTAGGCTAAAGGAGAGAAGTCAGTCACAAAAGACCACATCCTTATTCCCCTCCCCCCACACCTAGGTAACCATTAATCTACTTTGTGCCTCTAAAGATTTGCTTATTGTGGACACTTTATACAAATGGACTCATGCAATATGTGGTCTTTTGTGCCTCCTTTCTTTTACACTGACTAATTTTTCAAGAGTCATGCATGTTATAGCATCTGTCAGTACTCGATTCCTTTTTATTGCCAAATATTCCATTGTATAGATATACCACCTTTGGTTTATCCATTCATCAATTGATGAATGCTGGGGTTTTTTAAATTTTTTACTTTTGTGAATAAAGCTGCTGTAACCATTCATGTTCAGTCTTTTGTGTGGGCATGTGTTTTCATTTCTGTTGCATACATATTTGGAGTGAAATTGCTAGGTCACATGGTAACTGTATGTTTAACACTTTGAGGAACTGCTAGAATTTTCTCCAAAATTGTTGCACCATTCTCATTTTCCACCAGCAATGTATGAGGGTTCCAACTGCTCTGTGTTCTTGTCTATCTTTTTTGATTATAGCCATCCTAGTGGATATGAAGTGGTATCTTACTGTGATTTTCATTTGTATAGCCCTAGTGACTAATGATGTTGAGCATCTTTTCATGTGCTTTTTGTGTATTTGTATATCTTCTCTGGAGACTTTTTTACTTAGATCCTTTGCCCATTTTCTAATTATTTGTCTTTCAATTCTGGAATTGTAATAGTTCTGTATATATTCTGGACCCATGTCCCTTATGAGATCTATGACTTATAAATATTTTTCTCCCATTTCATGCATTGTCTTTTCACTTTCTCCTGAATGTCACATTTGCTGAGATGTTTTTGTTTGTCTTATGATTTTTGATTGTGGGAGTTTTTATTTGCAAAACCTTTCTCTGAGAGTTCAGTGTAACTTGTTTTCAAGGAACATTTTTTTTCACTGAGTATTTGTGTTTACTTTTGCCAAATGCCTGAGCCTATACCCTTAAGTAGCAAGTTAAAAGAAAATTCTCACACTGATGTGTGGGAACATACAAAGACTATGATGATAAGCCCAACCTTTGTGAAGGACCCATTTATTTTCATCTATATCCAGAATCAAGTTTGGATAACATTTTTTTTTCTTGCTGTCTGCTTCTGCTAGGCAGGCTTTCTTCTAATAATCTCTCTCTTTCTCTCTTTTTTTTTCTCAGAATCTGTGCACTCAGCATGGCCTCCAGTCAATCTCCATGCCTGCTGGGCACAGAGCCCAAACCACAGTACTCTCCCAAATTTGTAGGATCTCTAGGCAACAGTGTTCTGTAGATGTTCTTAGAGTGGGCACTGGTTCAGTGCTGGTTTACCCTCCTGGAATGGAGCTGAAGCTTCATACTGGACTCAAATGTGATTTTTTTTTTTTTACCTTCTTTTAAAATGTTTAATTGATTTTAATATTTATTTTAGATGATTTTAGCAGTCTTAGATGTTTTGTAACCAGAGGGGTTCAGGTTTTTGAGTGTACTATACTACAGACACAAAAATCTTACATAATATTTTATCAGTTGGAGTATAATCCCATCCACCACTGGTTGTATATTTTCCCTCATAAATGGTTATGATTTATTTAATATAGGGTGTTATATAATGTAAGACTGAAATTTTGATTTTACTGTGTTAGAATTGAATACAGTTTTCAGAGCAAATATTCTGAACTTGCTTTATTTTTCTCTTCCATTTTCCTGAAATTTTTCATGTATTCCATGTTCCTTTTTTCTATATTTTTTTTTCAAGTTTTTATTTAAATTATAGTTAGCTAACAAAAATGGCAAAATTGGTTTCAGGTGTGTAGAATTTAGTGATTCATCACTTACATATAGCACCCAGTGCCTTCCTTAATACCCATCACACATTTAGCCCATATCTCACCCACCTCCCTTCATCAGCCCTCAGTTTGTTTTCTATAGTTAAGAGTCTCTTACGGTTTGCTTCCTTCTCTTTTTTGGCCTTCCCCTATGTTCATCCATTTTGTTTCTTAAATTCCACATATGAGTGAAATCATATGGTATTTGTTCCTTTTCTTTAAGGAACAAATTTTTCTTTTAGTAATTCAATACTAAAATATATGAGCAATATATGCCCTGATGTATTCTAATCTTTTAACAGATAATATCTCACAGTAAAGTGCATGTATTCCTTAGTTGTAGGTCAAATTAAATAATATTCTGCTAGAATATAGTTATTTCATTTTTCTTTCTTCATTCAGTAAATATGTATGAACTGCTGGGGGTGCCAATATATAGCTAAATACTGGAGATACATAGAATTTATAGCCTAAAGACAAAACTGACATTAACCTATAAGTATATAAATAATTATTATAATAATTTATGCAAAGGATGGAAATCACAGCATGCTATAAATGAGTAAAATAAAGAAATCTAAATTGGCCAAGAACATACAGGAAAAGTGTTCTAAAATGTTATATTGTAAAGGGCGCGTGGCTGGGTCTGTCATTAAGCTTCCGACTCTTGATTTTGGCTCAGGTCCTGATCTCAGGGTCATGGGATTGAACCCTGCGTTGGGCTCTGTGCTCATCAGGGAGTCTGCTTGGGATTCTCTCTCTTCCTCTCCCTTAACCCTCACCCGCTCAAATAAATAAATCTTTAAAAATATTTTTTTAAAAAATGTAGTACTTTTTCAGGTTCTATACTGTAGGAGGAAGTTAGCTGGGTATAGAAGTGAAGGAAAGTCATTCCATGTGAAGGGAATAGCCTGGAAAGAGTCCTAAATTAAGATGCCTGATACTTCGGAGAATTTGAAAGAAAGTCAGTGTGATATAACATTATGGAAAAAAAATTACATTAGAGCTAAATTTCAGAGGGAGGATGGATTTTGACAGCCAGTGAAGGATATGAACCTGTGTCTTAATGCCACAAAATAGTTTTAGCTAGGGAAGAAACATTGAGAATTGCATTTTAATCACATCACTCTGGGTGCTTGTAGAGAATGCATTCAATGGAGGAAGGAATTTATACAGTGCTTAAGGAACAGTTAGAAAGCTGTTGCTTAGAGGAAACAAGAAATGTTGGTGTCTGGAATTAGGAGAGAATACTTAAGATTACCATCAATGAGTATGGGATTCCCAATTTAGCATACACTGGTCCCTCCTCAACACTCATAAACAAATCAAATTTCGCTGATAATTAAAATAAGGATTACAAGCTTACCAGAGGCAAATTTAAGTGTAGTTTTATGTAAAGCATTTGGAAAGAAAAAGTTACATGATATAGTACCTAAAATTAAGAAATATAGGGGCGCCTGGGTGGCTCAGTCGTTAAGCGTCTGCCTTCGGCTCAGGTCATGATCCCAGGGTCCTGGGATCGAGCCCTGCATCGGGCTCCCTGCTCTGCGGGAAGCCTGCTTCTCCCTCTCCCGCTCCCCCTGCTTGTGTTCCCTCTCTCACTGTGTCTCTCTCTGTCAAATAAATAAATAAAATCTTTAAAAAAATAAATAAATAAATAAAAATAAAATAAAATTAAGAAATATGCTTCTTCTTTTATTTATTGAGGTTTGAAAGGCAACTGTGCATCCTTATGATATTTCTTGGAGCATTTGGTTTCAAGGCTACTTTTTGTAGTTCTACTGAAATCGTTTTTGTATTGGTTCCTTCCCTCTGGTATCTTAACATTATCTCTGGCGTTATTTATATTCACTCTACTCTCAAATTTAATTAATTCTTATTTTTTGTCTCATTGGATCAAGAGATTAGAATGGTATCTTTCCCATTGTTGTTCATATTATTTCACTCATGATTTGTACTGGTACCTCATTTAAAGATATATAAATTTATGAATGTCATTAACAATTCATATCTATTAAAATTATCCCTATTAGTATTCCATATTTTTAAATATTCTTCACTAATAAATATATATTGAATATCTATGGAAAAGTGCTCAATGATTTCAAATGTCTATTTTGCTGTAGGTTACTCATTATCATTATGTGCTTTAGCAGCAGTAAATGTGAATTGAAATATTTTATGGTTTTCTGCACAGGTTATGGTTCTGCACTGGTCACTCTAACATAAGAAGAGTGAAACCATGTATTATATATAATCTATTCAACTTCTATTAACACAGTATTTGGAAGTTGTGTTAATTATATAGTGCTCAAATCTAGATGTTCTGTGTAGAGATAACATGTTGGAACCGTAATTTTCTCATGGCCCCTTGCATTTTCTGATTTCTCAGGGTGTAAATAATAGAATTCAGTAAGGGTGCGATAACAGTGTAAAATACAGCAAGGACTTTATTGCCTGCAAAACTATTGAATGGCCAGATATAGATAAAGATACAAGGTCCAAAGAACAGAGTGACCACAATGATGTATGCAGACAGTGTGGACAGAGCCTTAGAGGGCCCTCCAGGTGATCCTTGTTGTACAGTGATCAGGATGACAGTGTAGGAGACAAGCAGGAGGATGAAACTGATGAATGAGAGCAGCCCACTGTCAGCAATGCAAAGAATTCCAGGGTATATGTGTCCATGCAAGCAAGCTTAATCACAAGGGGAAGGTCACAAAATATATTGTCTATGACATTGGGGCCACAGAAAGGCAAGTTTACTGTTAGTACCATCTGGCTCATGGTGTGTACAAACCCAGTTGTCCATGAAAATATCACAAACCCACTCAGCAGCCTGTGGCTCACGATTGTCCTGTAGTGCAGGGGTTTGCATATGGCTACATATCCGTCAAAGGCCATTGCTATCAAAAGAGTCGCCTCAGCACCCCCAAGAAGTGCATAAAGAATATCTGGGTCATGCAGCCCCATATGGAGATGGTCTTGTGTTCATTGAGCAAGTCTGCCTCAGCACCCCCGAAGAAGTGCATAAAGAACATCTGGGTCATGCAGCCCCATATGGAGATGGTCTTGTGTTCATTGATCATTTTGGGTGTGGTGACAGTGGAGAGACACATATCCAGAAAAGAGAGGTTTCCAAGGAGGAAGTACATGGGAGAATGAAGAGTGGAACTAAATGTCACTATGACCATAAGGAGAATATTTCCCAACACAGTAGTACTGTAGATCAAGGAGAATGTTACAAAGAAGAAAATCTGAAGTTCCCATTGTCCAGAAAATCCTAGTACAATAAACTCAGTCACTACAGATCCGTTTTTAAGATCCATTTACTTGATTCAGAAAGGCTCCAGAAGTTCTTTTATACAAAGAAAATAAAGAGGTGCCTGGGTGGCTCAGTTGGTTAAACGTCGACTCTTGATTTCAGCTCAAGTCTTGATCTCAGTTCAGGTCTTGATCCCAGGGTTGTGAGTTCAATCCCTGTGTTAGGCTACATTTAAGGGAAAAAAAAGAATGAAAAAAAAATAAAGCCACAATTAGCACGGATGTTTTCCTATTTCTATTTGATGATATGAGAATATATAATTTTAAATATATCAGCATCACCATCTATAATTGAAATTATTCTATGGGTCACATCACTTTGAAACAATGTTCTTATAGTTATGCAGCAATTAAAAAGCATTTGATGGAGTGGAGGTTTTATTTTCTATTGTTTATTCTATCAAATGATACTTTTATCAGTTGGTCTTGACTGTCACTAATTTGTTCATGTAGAAAAATTAGATAAGTATAGTTACATTAGTATTTTTTGCCTTTATTATCACAATTGCTGTCACCTCTTGAGATCATTTTACAACAATATATAAAGAACATAGAATTTGGAAGGTTAGGAAATTGTATTGTCCTGCATCACTGAAGTCATTTATTAAGATTATTCAATGTTTCTAAAGTAAAGAAAATGTACATGCACATACACACACACACACACAATGTAGGGGTTAATTTGTATATGAAAGAAAGTCTTTTAACTCATTAAAAATAATTGGCTTTTTAGTTTCTGTTTTATAGTGTACTGATAATTTCACAAAATATGGACTCATCCTCAGATCTTTATGAACTTATTTTCTCAATTCCAGTATTACTATTGTTCACAGTGAGAAGTGTGTGCATTGTGTGTAAATGTATGTATGTGGTGGTTAAGAAAACAGTGAAATGATTCAACCCTAACATATAGATTTTAGTTTGGTTGTAACGTATTATACTAAAGTGTCTTTACTCGGCTTTTTATTTATTTTTATTTTATTTTATTTTTTTAAAGATTTTATTTATTTATTTGACAGAGAGAGACACAGCGAGAGAGGGAACACAAGCAGGGGGAGTGGGAGAGGGAGAAGCAGGCTTCCCGCAGAGCAGGAAGCCCGATGTGGGGCTCGATCCCAGGACCCTGGGATCATGACCTGAGCCGAAGGCAGACGCTTAACGACTGAGCCACCCAGGCGCCCCTTTACTCGGCTTTTTAGACATTGTTCATTGGATCTAGAGTGATTAAATGATCAATAACTATTAAGTGATGACTATGTGCTAAACTCTGTTCTAAGTGTTTCACATACATTAATGCATTCAATGCTCATAACAATCCCATGAGGGCAGCATTATTATCATCCTCATTTTGCATATAAGGAAACTATAGTATAGAAGTCTTTAATGATTTACAGGAACACAGCTAATAAGGGTCAGCTGATATTCAAGCCCTGTCAGTCTAGTCATGAATTGGGTCCATACTAATATACATGTTACCTCCACAATTAAAGGAATGTATATTTATGGTCAAGTTATCAAGTATTGATTGAATTCATATGTTCCATGTGAATTCCTTAGGAGATATGCTTCAACAGGTATGTTGGAATCCTTCTATGTTACAGTTAATTATACTGTATTTTCTTATACAGAATGAATCATTGCTCCACCTCTAGAGACAATCTAGAGATACATAATTATCAGACAAAAAAAATAGCAATAAACCAAATAAAAATATTTGAGTACATGGTGTATGTGACATATCATAAGAATTTTAAAACGATGGAGACCAATTCCAAGTGACACTTCCAGCTACGGCTTCAGGCTCACTTGTTGTTGTCTTCAAAATGCTTAAAAAATAAATATCATCCTCATGGTCAGTAAACAAAAAGGACAAGGCTTGGGGCATATGTGAGGATTTATAGGAAGAAAACATTAAGAGCTGTGGGTAGGAGGAGTGGTACATTTAGAAAAGGGACTGAATGCAGATAGGAAGGTGCATGGGAATGTCTGTTCTCTTTTCTCCAATGAACTGTAACTTTCTCCTTCTTTTTATTTCTACTCAGGCCCTTGTCAAAATGTCCTACCACCATTTTCCAGCCTTAATTCCCTCCACTGCTTTCCTGTCTAAGTTATTATTAAGAACTGGATAATGCGTACAAATTAGGGAGAATAAAGATGAAAGTGATGTTCTTGTCAGTCAACCTCCAGGAGTAGACAGAGTAGATGTTGAATGATGACAGTGGGTCTGGAAGAGCACACAGAGGACAGCCACTCAGCACACCCTCTTTGAATGGCTGTGTTTCATGATTATTGGGTGAGTGAGCACGAATTTTGCTTTGGAGACCTTTGTGACAGTAATTTTAATAATTAGGTGCACTTTGGAGAAATGCAAGTCTTGATGATTATTAGATGAAATGAATATGCCAGCTACAATTTGGGAACGAATACATTTGATACATGGAATTTCATGCCCTATGAAACAATGACAACAGAAAAACTTGGATATAAAATGAATACAGTTAATGGGGCACCTGGGTAGCTCAGTCGCTAAGCGTCTGCCTTCAGCTCAGGTCATGATTCCATGGTCCTGGGATCGAGCCCCACGTTGGGCTCCCTGCTCGGCGGGAAGCCTGCTTCTCCCTCTCCACTCCACCTGCTTGTGTTCCCTCTCTCGCTGTGTCTGTCTCTGTCAAATAAATAAATAAAATCTTAAAAAAAAATGAATACAGTTAAGTGTAATGCAATTAATATGAATAAAACCTACTTTATAGCTTTATTTTGCCCTTTCATTTTATTTTAGAGAGAAAACTGGCATTCATTTATGTTGATAGCTTTCCCAGCATTTTTTTCTCTCACTCCTCTCTTTCCTTTCCCAAGCAAATTTCTAAAACTATTCCTTTAGTTCCACACTTAATATACCTGTTCTTATATGATGAGTGAATAAAAGCAACATAAAGGAAAGAAATGATATAGTTTAGACAAAAATTCTATTAGTGAAGAAAATTTTCTTCCTCTTCAATAAGCAATTGCGCATTTTATTATACTTTTACTCAATTTATGATGTGCTTTTGAGGAAATTGAAGGAAAAATAATTATATATTAGACTAGGAGGGACTTTGTAGTCATTTATTTCTTACATATTATTTAGCAAATGAAAAGTCTAGGTCCACATAATTAAGTAAATTTCCCATATATTAGATGTAGGACCACCCTAAAGAGATGTGGTATTAGGTGAGAGGGTGTATGTGTAAGATTCTGGCCAGGCACAGAATGAGCACCAAGATGGCAAGCACTGAATCTGAATCATTCATGTAAATCCAAGATTACAATCCAGAGAATTTTCCATATAAATCCCCATTAGGAAAGGAACAAGCCAAGACTTATTTTATTAAGTAATTGGATATGAGCATTTCTGCTCTTGCTCATGTGTATACAATATATATTACTTAATCTAAAAATAACTGAGTCATTTAAGTATAGCAAACTGAGGGTTACCAGAGAGGAGGTGGGTGGGGGGATGAGTTAAATTGGTGATGGAGATTAAGGCATACACTTGTCTTGATGAGTACCTGATGTTGTGTGGAAGTGTTGGAATTGCTATGTTTACACCTGAGAGTAATATTACACTGTATGTTAACTAACTGGAATTTAAATAAAAACTTAAAAAATATATAATTGAATCAAGTAAATATTTTTTCTTTCATTCTTGGCACTTTAAAAAAAAAGAAAAATTTCAATTTTGACTGGTTTTATGTTTTTCAAAATTTATGCGTACTTATGCTAAAGTACTGAAGGATCTCAAAAACATTATGCTAAGTAAAAGAAGCAAGACTCAAAAGGCTGCATGTATGATTTTATTTATATGAAATGTCTGGTGAACACAAATCTATAGAGACAGAATGTACATTAGTGGTCACCTTGAACTGGGGAGTAAGTTTAAGTGGGCAGAGTTTTCTTTCCGTGGTGATGAAATGTCCTAAAATAAGATTGTGGTGATGGATGCATAACTATGTGAATATAATAATAATCACTGAAATGTGTATTTAAAATTGGTAAATTTCAGAGTATATGAATTATAGTCAATGAAACTCAAACTACTATACATTTTTTGCTTTTATTATTAAGTTAAAATTATTGTTAATATGTTAGTTTCATTTTTTTAAACAGTTTTCTAGTACTATCCAGCTGCTTTTACTCAAATATATTTCATTACCAGATAGTTGATGACATATATCATATCTGATCCAACTTAAGTTTAGATTTTTTTTTAAGAATTTATTTATTTATTTGACAGAGAGAGTGAGCACAATCAGGGAGAGCCGGAGGCAGAGGGAGAGGGAGAAGTAGGCCCCCCACAGAGCACAATCCCAGGACCCCAGAATGATGATCTGAGCCGAAGGCAGACGCTTAACTGACTGAGCCATCCAGGTACCCCAGGTTTAAATTTCTTAATGTCCCCTATTTGATTTATATTTTTGACTATCTTATGTATTTGGAAGCTTGCCATTCTCTGATTTTGTTAAAGAAGTTTGTTGATATTTTCCATACTATTTTAAGTACTCATAATTGAGTTTCCTGAATTATTCACATTTTTGTTCATTCCCTTGCATATGAACATTTTGTAGGGACCTCTCCCTTTTTTTAAAAAATATTTATTTATTTATTTTTATTTATTTGTGAGAGAGAGAGCAGGGGGCGGAGGGGGGGGGCAGAGGGAGAGTCCAAAGCAGACTCCCCACCTAGCACGGAGCCCAGTGTGGGGCTTAATGTGGGGCTCAATCTCACAACCTGGAGATCCTGAGCTGAAATCAAGAGTTGGATGCTTAACCAACTAAGCCATCCAGGTGCCCCAGGACTTCTCCCTTTTTATTTCTTTAAGATTTCATTTGTATTTGTGGTGTAATGGTCAGTTTTATACAGAGGTTTTCTACGTATCTAGTTCTGGTCATTAATTCTCCCTCGCCTGGTCCTTCTCCAGCTCTCTCATTACATGTCCTGTCAGCACCTGAATGATTAAAAGAAAAAATTGAGTTTCTAACTATTACATTGATTTCATTGCTAGTATGAAGTTAACTAGATGCTCACAATTTGCTTTTCTTAATTTTCATCATCATTTTTAATCACTAACCATCTACTGCCAAGTTTTACTCGTCAATATCATGTTGAGACCATATATTCTTTAAATTTGTATAAAAATTCTTGGCTGTCGGTCACTGTGAAATAGTAATGTGATCTTCCAGTGAGAGAGGATTTCATGTCTCAAAAGCCATGGCATTTTCCTTCCAGCCAACACAAAATTAATTAAAATACCATCTTCAGTATATTAAACCTCTAACAAATTAGCTGTGTGATGTTTCTACTTGTTCTAAAGACACAGTGTGAAGAATTATATGTTCAAGGGGATAATCAAAATTATAAATCTGCTTTTCACTCTCTGCAATGCTCTGTATATGAATGTATATACTATCTTCTACTTCGTTTATAAAGATGTGAATCGCTTTGGAGACAGATGTGTTGGGGCTCTGGGAATCTATATTTCAGTGGAAGTTGTTAGGGCACTGAGGCTACTGTCCTAGCAAGACCAGGAGAGATGTTTACATTTAATCTCTGGCCCTGCAATATGCTGTGGTTCTCTCTGAGCATTGGCTTGATTACACTGGGTGGAAGAGTGTTGGTTGATTGGTTGTACTACAGGAATTCTAGACATCTTTGAATCAATGGATGCTTGTTTTCCCTCATATTACTCCAAGCCATCCTCTTACCTTCCTTCTAACAACTTTGGGTAAATTTTTAGATGAATAATCTCAATGCTTCTCTGAACATAACATCCTCAACATAAAAATAGATCTCTACATGTTATAGATTTACTGACAGCATGTATTATGTACAACATTAATATATTCAGGAAGTAGAAATTTTAAAAGACAAAGTTAAAATAAATTATGCTAATTTACAATTTGAAATGATACATTGATGATACAACTGCTTTATGCTCATTAACATTTAAAAATTATATGATTTTCAAAAGTAATTTTTTTGATACTCTTTGCTGATAAGAAATGCATTTTATTTATTGTCATACTACTTATGTAAGCCATTTTTACAGTAGCTGAAAACAAGTATTTTCTCAGTAGAATGTGGCTTTTGTCCTTTTGCTATTAGTAAGAAACATTCAAGAACACTTTTAGTGAAAAATTTAAACCCTTCATTTATTAGCTGGTGAGTATTAATACTGCAAAAAATTTATAGAATTTTATGTATTTTATATTTACTTTTTAAATGTTTTGCTTGTCATGATCACTAGCTAATATATCAAGGTACAGTATAGATTGTCAAGTTCATTATTAATAATGGAAGTAAATCCATATTGTAAATTAATGTTTCTTAATAATTTGGAATGTTTTTAGCCAGTTTATTGTCAGTTCTCATAGCTTCTTGTTCTTTTACTTTGTGATTTAGCTGACAAAGAGTTCATATTATGGGTGAAATTGTCAACCCTATCATTTTATAATCATTTATGTGAGTTTTAATAACTAGAATTATCTTCAATGCAAGGCTTATTGACACAAATCTATTTAAGTTCCTTATAAAGTTTTGGAGAACAAATCAAATTAAAATAAAATAACATAATCCCTTGGTATCCCCTTCTCCCAGTTTTGGCACACCTAATCCGTAAGACATAGAAATATGTTCAAAGCAAATAACTGCAAAGAGAACTGCTCTAAATCCCTCTGTTTTTTGGTTAACTAATTCTTTTTCAGACAAACTTAAGTATAATAAGTGTGACCAGGTATTATACAGATTAATTTTGAGTACCAAAAATAATCTGAATATTAAATATTAATGAAGCTTACTTATCTTTTCAAGTTAAGACACATCAATAGATGTTCACATTTTTTCCGTATACTTGATGAATTGGTTACAGCCAGCTAAAAATGTATTCACCCTCCTTTGGGACAGTGGGTTTAAGTAAATTGTAATGACTGTTTAATTCAATCTTCTCTTTCAGTTCAACAGTGGATATTGACCCAATTAATACTCCTCCAGGTTCCATACTTTCCACAGTAATAGTTCTTTACTTCTTGAATGAATATTCACCCTCTATTACTGGCCAGGGTAAAATTCTGTGATTCCTCAAGTATTCCTTTCCTGTCCTCAAATGTTTAATAGTCCCAATTTCTACTGCATTACTGCATATTCCTTGGTGGTAGGGATTGTATTTAGCATTCACCCTTCATTTAATTTCTTACTTTTGGCTAATTTATTGAGTGAATTTGCTTTCTGTTCTCTAATATCCTTCAACTCTCTAGTGTTGAATATACTGTCCTTTGATTTCCTCTAAGGAAAATTCTGGGGACAAAATTTCGGTGCTCTAACTTTAAATTTGTTTTCTAGCAGTGTAAGTTCTTATAGTGCAGATATCTAAGATATAAGGAAACTCTTTACAACTAGTTCTCAAGTGGCTGAAGTGAGGCCTTGAAATAGGTACTGAACTCAGCAAGTCTCAGACTTTCTTGGGCCCATACTGTATGTCAGGAACCTGTCCTCAAGAATCTCTGAATCTTATTATTCAATACAGAACCCAAATAACCCATTGCTAAATGTGATGATACAGGTATGCAAAAAGCAAACCTTGTTTTATGGAGTTTGCAAATTTCTCCTAAAAGAGGCTATCTTTCCCCAAAAAGGCAACTTTGTTTTTAATGGTAGGCATTGATTGGCTGCACAGAGAAGCAAGAAGAAAATTCTAGGCAGAGATAATTATATGTAGGGAGGTATGGAAACACAGTATTCTGACATATTGAATGAAGAGAAAATAGCTAGTATGTTTGAAGTATGTGCTAACTTGGGTGGTGAAGAAGGGAGAGTTTTTGGTGAGGACAGAAAGTTAGGTTAGAATAAGAACTTCGAAGGGTCTTAAATATCAATCAAGGTAGTTTGGAATATATTCTGTAATTAGTGAGGAGTGCTTGAAATGGTAAAATAGAGACTGAAAAGAATTGAGCTTTCACAAGGTGTGGTAGTAGCACTGTGAAGTAATTACTGTGTTATTTTAATAATCTAGGTAAAAAATGATGAAAGTCTGACATAAGGCCATGGAGGGTAATGGAGAAGAGGTTCTGATTAAAGTATCAGGTGGAATCATGAAAATTTGGTAACGGAGTGTGCACAAATGATGACACATTGAAGAGTAAGTGGTGAGTTCCATAATACTGTCTGCAGATGTTCTACATCAGAATCAAATAAATGAGGAACTTTTGGACTGGCAGAGTGAGGAGCCTAGTGGACTTTATCTCCAACAAAACAAACACTTCACTCATGAAACTTATAGAGAACAATACTGTATACTCTCCAGAAATTGTCCAAATCATATAAAATAGATAAATGATCATATAAGAAAATCTACTAAATCTTAAGAATAGCAGTCTAGCATTTAAGCCTCCCCCCACATCATGTCTCCTTTCCGAGCGCTCCATATTGTAGAAGCCCTTTTCTGCTCTACTCTGGGTAATCTGCTCTAGGCACCTGTGGTGAAGAAAATAGGGATTCCCTCTCTGCACGATCCAGGCTAGCATTGTGTTCTTAGGTTTTACCCTGGAATGGTAAGGACTTAAGTGTTGAAGATGTTCTATTCCACGTGAGTACCAAGGAAATGATGAGGCTATCTTTCCCCATTCTGCACCTACTTGTACAACAGAGATTCCACTTATATAAGGTATTTAAAGCAGTCAGACTCATGGAAACAGAAGTAGAATGGTGGTAGCCGGAAGCTGGACAGAGGAGTAAATGGGGAGTTGCTGCTCAATGGGTATAGTTTCAGCTATGCAAGATCAATTATTTCTGGAATTTCTGCTGTACAACAGTGTCCCTAAAAGTAACAATACTATATTGTGCACTTAAAAATTTGTAGGAGGGTGGTTCTCATATTAAATATTCTTAGCACAGGGGCACCTGGGTGGCTTAGTTGGTTAAGCATCTGCCTTCGGTTCAGGTCATGATCCCAGGGTCCTGGGATCGAGTCCCGTATCAGGCTCCCTGTTCAGCAGGGAGTCTGCTTCTCCCTCTCCCTCTGCCCCTCCCCCTTCTCATGCTCTCACTCTCTCTCTCAAATAAATAAATAAAATATTTAAAAAATAAAATAAAATGTAAAAATACCAATCATTTAAAAAAATGTTCTTAGTACAGCAATAAATAACAACAACAACAACAATTCTATTCTAGACATGGCAGGGTAAGAACACCAGAGCCCCCCTTAGTACCCCTACCCTCCAGCTTACTTAGAGTGGAAGTTCATGCAGAAGGGGCAAGTTGAGGTGACCAGGACCTTTGCTCCCCTAGTGCCCACTCACACAGGAGGATGTCACTTAGGGAGCATTGGGCTGCTACCTCTGCCCTCAGCTCCTGTGCAGTGGTACTCAGGCTCTGCACAGAAGGACAGGCATGCCATAAGGATGAAAAACTCCATAGCTCTATCTGAGGGGGCCTGGCTTTATTTGGAACAGAGCTTGGAGAGTTCCATGTAACAGTGCAATGTCAGAAACAGTGGAGCTCTTGGTGAAGAGCAGTTAAGAAAGCATTGGTATCAACGAACCAAATTGCATAGCAAACTGAAGTTTAAAATAGAAACAGTGACAGGCACAAGAGAAACCCTCCTGGGATCACAATCAACCCTGGGGATAAGGGAGACTGTGTGCATTCAGTGGCTGTACCCACTTAAGAGAAATCAGACAAAGGCAAGGGGCAGAAATGAAAAGATTCTCCAAGCCACACATAGTTTTACCAACAAAGGGTGGAAGCCTCAGTGAAACAAAAAGATTAAGAACACCCTCTAACTAAATACTGTCTGAAAAATAAGCAACACCAAACCAAGAGCAACTCCTAGGAAGCCAAGCTTTTAAAAAAAAGCCACACAAATTCCTGTTAGTCTGGAAGACAGTGTGAGTGCCCAAGTCTGTGCACTTCTCAGGAAACAGTGGAGACAGAGCATCGAGCTATTAGTCTCTGAATAAATGTGGGGCAAAAATGTAAACTCTGAACTGTGATAGCAGCCTCTAAGCCACACACATGTCTACTAGTTAAGGATAAAATTCTACCTGACCTAGGAGACTTAAGCAAAACCACCGACCAGTAAGTGTCTTATCATGCCCCAAAGGTAACAAAGCTGAAGATTAAAAACAAGAAAGAAATCTGAGAAGGGACATAGGCTACACTGCAGAGGCAATATACTTCAGAGTTAATTCAGCCAAGGAACTAAACAACCAACCAATCAAACAATTCTAATAACATCAGTGTTGGAGAGGAGAGGGATCAGTAACCAGAATTGCTACAATACATTATAAAAAATTTCCAGTTTTGGGGTGCCTGGGTGGCTCAGTCAATTAAGTGTCTTCCTTCAGCTCAGGTCATGATTCCAAGCACCTGGGATTGAACACCATATAGGGCTCCCTGCTCAGTAGGAAGTTTGCTTGTCCTTCTCCCTCTGCTGCTCCCCCCTGCTCGTGCATTCTCTCTCTCTCTCTCTCACTCATAAATAAAATCTTTAAAAAATAAGAAATTAAAAAATAGTCCAGTTTTGGGCGCCTGGGTGGCTCAGTTGGTTAAGCGACTGCCTTCGGCTCAGGTCATGATCCTGGAGTCCTGGGATCGAGTTCTGCGTCGGGCTCCCTGCTCAGCAGGGAGTCTGCTTCTCCCTCTGACCCTCCTCCCTCTCATGCTCTCTGTCTCTCATTCTCTCTCTCAAATAAATAAATAAAATCTTAAAAAAAAATAGTCCAGTTTTAACCAAAGCTGATGAGACATGTGAAGAAACACAAAACTATATCCCATACATGAAATAAAAGGTCAATAGAAACTGCTTTTGTGGGGACTCCAATGTTGCACTTAGCAGAAAAAGAAAACTTCAAAGTAGCTATTATAAATATATCCTGAGAACTGAAGGAAAGCATGCCTAGAGAGGTAGAGGAAGGTATGACAATATCTCACTAAGTAGAGAGTATCAAAATAGATAGAAATTATTTTTTTTTAAAGATTTTATTTATTTATTAGAGAGACAGACAGTGAGAGACGGAATACAAGCAGGGGCAGAGGGAGAGGGAGAAGCAGGCTCCCCACTGAGCAGGGAGCCTGATGCGGGGCTCAATCCCAGGACCCTGGGATCATGACCTGAGCCGAAGGCAGATGCTTGATGACTGAGCCACCCAGGTGCCCCAGAAATTATTTTTTTGAAGTGGAGATTCTGGAGTTGAAAAGTACAATAACTCACTCAAATGTAGAAGTCACTAGAGGAGCTCACCAGTTGATGTGAGCACTCAGAAGAAAGAACCAGTGAACTTGAAGATATATCTGTAGCAATTATGCAACCTCAAGAACAGATGTAAAACAGAAAGTGAGGAAAAGTGAACAGATCCTCAGAAGAATGATGACACCATTAAGTGCACCAATATATATATGTAATAGGATGTAAATTTTGGCTTCTGGATTGGACCATTAATCTGATCAAGATCTTATTAATTCAAATAGGGAGTGCAGGAAAAATAACAGGTTTGGGAAGGTAGGTAATGTATTTAGTTTTTACGTTTTGGGCTTGATATGTCTTCAAGATACACAGGGAATGGCTCAGTAGAAAGTTGAAAATAAAAATTTGCAGCTCAGAAATGAGGAGCAGATAGGAGAAAATGATATTACTGAGGGTAAGTATAAACAACTACCACCTTGAAGGCTGGATGAGCAAAAGAGGAAGAGACATTACCCAGAATCCCTAAATGCTGCTGGATCAGTGTCACCATTAGTGATGTTGAAACCTCTATCCTATTACTGACTAAGAAGATAAGAGCTATGCACTTGATGAAGTTTTAGGAGCCTTGGATCCTTCAACCTTACTGATGCTGCTGAACCCCCCAAAATAATTCTGGAGTCCACAGTTGCCCAGTACTGCAGCTGCCTGAGCCCAAAGCAGAGGAATGTAAAGCTTCTCCCTTTTTCCTGTGTCCAGTATCATGTTAATATCTCCCACTGATAGAACCTGATAAGAATAAGTTTGCAAGGGAGTTCAGGAAATGTAATTTTCAGGCTTGTAGCTATCTCCTATAGAGAGAGGACTACAGAGGAGCTAATAAGGGGCTGAGAGTCAAAAGAGAAATATTCAGAATCATCTTCCCACTTGGTTGCTCAGCATCCATGCACATCAGTCCACCTTTACTTAAACTTCCAGTCAATGGCAGTTGCTTCAACCTAAAGATTCATTTATCGTACATACAAATTAAGACATTCTCCCCTTTTTCCTCCAAGTGTAAAGCTAAATATTCTCATAAATTACTATATCCATCTCAGGGTAGTGTTGGGATCTCCTCTAGTTTAGTCATAATCCCACAGGAATATTCTATAACCTAGAGACTAAATAGTAAAATTAATCACCAACATCTCCTTGGTGAGGAAAAATAAAAGAAAAAAAGGAGTTTGAAATTTCTTAATAAATACCATAAATACACAATTTTACCATAATACACAATTCAGGAGGAAAATATCCTTAGTTACTATAATCATCGTTTTCCTACTAATGGGTCACGAGACTCAGTTGTCCTTGGTTGTTTTCTTTTACTTCCAACTGCTTTCTTCTTTTGTCTACATCTAATATCTCCAATAATGATGACTCCTTACTTGGTAGAGTGAATTAAATTTAAAATTTTATTGGCTCATGCCCTTCTCATTTACTTTTCTTGTTGAAATACAATAAACATACAATATTATATTCATTTCAGGTGTATAATATATTGATTCAGCAGTTCTATACATTACTCAGTGCTCACACAATATATGTAGTCACCCCTAGTCACCATTAATGTTATCCTGGGAATGTAAATTGATGTACATTTTCATTTACTGTTATTACTTGATATGCAAATATTATGAGGCACCACAAAGAATCACTTGAGTCTCATACATGATTTCCCTACCCTACTGAGTAACACTAATCCTAGTATACCTTGATAATTGGGATCAGTCTTTTCAGCTGGCTTAATAAGTTCTTCTGTTAAATCAGAGGTATAAAGAGACTGAAATGGCTGGTGACTTTGACGTTCAGATCAATGGGAGATTGTTTTATCCTCTTGTTGGAAAGAGTTATTTATTGAAAACATGTAAAGGAGGGGACGGGAAACAAATTTATGAATGTTATTAAAATTTAGATAGAAAATTAATCTATTAGAAAAGCATATATTTTGAAGTTGGAGGATCTGATTCTCGGTCTAGTACTTACAATTTCTGTGGCAAGTTCATTAAATTTTATAATTCTCAGTTTTCTACTGAGACTATGTTAATAATATGTTCTATTTTCATCATTGTGAAGAGAAAACATGCAAAGTGCCTCATCCATGGTTAGAACTCAATAAATACTTATTTAGAATCTCATTTAGTTTATAAAAAACTGAAAATTACAATATATATGAATGGGATTATATTGGTATGGTTTGTATTTTGATGCATGATTCCAGATGTTTTATTGCACATATATACTTGTGTAGGGAAGGATTACCATTTCCCAAAAATGTGACTTATGGTTGATACAAAATCAAATACCTCATTGTCTTTGGATGATGATGATAATGGCAACAATGATGATGATGATGACTTTGATGATTGTAATGTATCAGTTACAAGGTTGATCTGGAACTCACTTGCTTGGTCTTTATTTTTCTTATTGCTTTCCTCATGTCTTTATTCCTGAATGTGTAGATGATTGGATTTAAAAGGGGAGTGAAAATTGTGTAAAACACAGAGAGGATCTTATCTATGGATACCCTGTTGAATGGCCATATATAGATAAAGATGCAGCGTCCAAAGAACAGTACCACCACTGTAATGTGGGCTGGAAGAGTGGACAAAGCCTTGGAAGACCCACTGGATGAGCGATGCTGGACAGTAATCAGAATGGTGCTATAGGAGATGAACAGGAAGATGAAACAGAACAAAGAAAGTAGTCCACTGAATGCAATGACTAATACTTCCAAGATGTAAGTGTCAGTACAAGCAAGTCTGATGACCTGAGGCAGATCACAAAAAAAGCTATCCACAACAGTGGGGCCACAGAATGGTAAAGTCACTGTGAACACCATTTGGCTCATAGTGTGCACAAAACCAGTGGTCCAGGACAGAAGTGCAAGTCCTATGCAAACACGATGGCTCATGATAGTTTTGTAATGGAGGGGTTTGCATATGGCAATGAATCTATCAACTGCCATGGCTACAAGCAACATCATCTCACTTCCACCTAAAAGGTGAAGGAGGAACATCTGGGCCATGCAGCCTTCATAGGAGATAGCCTTATATTCACTAAATAGGGCACAGATCATTTTAGGAGTAGCAAAGGAGGCCAGGGACATATCAATAAAGGAGAGGTTGGCCAGTAAGAAGTACATGGGAGAGTGTAAGTGAGGGTCCAGTTTTACTACCAAGATAATAATGAGGTTACCTAGTATAATGGCTATGTAGATAATGGAAAAAAAACAAGAAAAAGCAAATCTGTAACTCACGAGGCCCAGCAAAATAAACTCAGACACCATGGAGTGATTTTGTTTCTCCATTTGTTTGGGTGTTGGCATATGTTACCTAAAACAAAATCAAAATAGATTAAAATCTATGAATTAAAGTTGAGAGATGAAATACATATACACTTAACTTTGCTCCCTAAAATCCACTGAAATGTGCAAAAAGAATCAAAAGTGTTGAATAACATTGAATCCAAAAATTTTTGAAAAAAGAATAGACAAAATTTCTTAGCAAAGCTTATGAGGAATTTCTGCCATAAACTAAGACATTTGAAGAAAATTATAGTCAGCACTACTTAACTCATATCTGCACTAATCTTGAGAAAAGTATCTGAGTTGGTGAAAGAATTTAGAAGTTCTTTGCCACCATTTTCGAGGATAAGGTATAGATTTATTGTTAGTCCATGGGCAAAGAAGAGGACCCTTCCATTTTGAAATCTATTTCTACAGTGCGTATCAGTGAAGGAGAGGCCAAAGTGGTTTTCTAACTGAAAAGTAGGACCAAGAGAAATGAAATTAAGATGGAATATAGAACATGGAGAATCTAGGAGTCAGTTCTGTAGTGGCTGCTGAAAGTCAGATGAGCAGCGATAATAAACACTATGAGTTTTGAGACACTTGAATATATGGTTGGCCAAATTGAAATGGCTTCACAACTTCTTTTTCCATAAGGTGGAAGAAAGGCTCAGATGTTTGGGTCTTCTCCCATAGGCTCTGACTTTACTTCCATGCTTATGAATTTAGTAAATAGGAAGGTACAGTGCTCAGGTATGGCATAAATGGATGCTTGCTGCTGGCTTCCTACTGCCTCACTTAAGTTAGTTTCTTTGTCAGGTGGCTGAACATCCTAGTGGATTTGGTATAACATCCATATCATTTGTAAGAGAGTATAATTATAGAGTTTTGATAAACAAAGGAGGATCTATAGGGAACACATCTATGTGCTTCTAGATGACTAAGGCATACCCATGTAGAATGACATCCATTTAAGCATGAATGATGCCAGCCAGAAATTTTGATGCAAAGTATCAAGGAAGATATCATAGATATCCACAAAGAGATAGTAGTAACAGAACAAATTTTTTGACACTTAAAAAAAAATGTGACATCTGAAAAAAAATGAAAAAATTGGAAAAAAAACACAAGAGTTTATATCTGACTGAAGACCTCATTCATAGAAATAGATACAACGTAGTTTTAAAATATTTTGAAATGTTTTAAGAATTTGGAGAATATAAGAATAAAATAATTGAAATATTCATACTATTACTTAGAATTAATAAATATTTTTATTATCCATCATTTGTACAATTTTAAATAAAATAAAAACTACTGGCATAGGAAAATTTCACTTATCTTACTATTTTGTGTGTGGCTTATAAAAAATGAATAAATGATATCCTATCATAACAAAATTCTGAGAAAAAAATTTTATTTTTACTGAGGAATTGTTAGTATAAAAATGGTGCACCCATCAGTTTGTTTTCTGTATTTATAGGTCGGATTCTGCTTTTTGTTTCTTTATTCATTTGTTTTGTTTTTTAGACTCCACACATAAAAGAACACACTGATGGTTGCCAGAGGGGAGAGGGGTGGGAGGATGAGCAAAATGGATGAAGGGGAGTGGGAGACACAAGATTCTAGTTATGGAATGAATAAGTCATGGGGGAATTAAAGGTACAATACAGGGCCTGTAGTCAATGGTACTGTAATAGGGTTGAATGGTGACAGATGCTAGCTACACTTGAGGTGAACATAGCATGACATATAGATTTGTGGAATCACTGTGTTGAATATCTGAAACTAATACACTATTGTGTGTCAAGTTACTCCAATTTTTAAAAAATGGTGCATTTAATGTATAGCTACGTGTTTATTTACATGTGAAAGAATTTTTGAAGATTATATAACTAGAAGTAGAATTACTAAGTCATTTTCAACTAACCTAATTCAAATTCTCAACAAAGGGTTGTACAAATTTACACAACCACTTCCTTACAAATCTTGGTGTTTTGTTAGCTCTCATTCTAACCACTATTATTGTAGGAATGCAAAAATGGTTCAATATTAGGAAATCTCTAATTAATGATTTAAATATATAGGTAAACAACATAATAATTTAAATATGACATCAAAATAGACATCTAATAAATGAAGAGGTATATTAGGTTCATGAATTGTGAATATGTCACTTTTCTTTAAATTAATGTACATATTAAACATACTCCCTATGTGAATCCAAGGTGACTTTTGGAAATCAAGTTTATTCTGAAATGTATATCAAAATGCAAAAGGCCAAGATGGGGAAGGCAATTTTGAAGAACAAAGCTAGAGGATTTATACTATATCAAGACCTCCTATAAAGCTATATAACAAGAGAGTTTGATATTGGCTCAAGAACCTAAAAATAAACCAATTTGAAAATATCAGAAAAGCTCTACTTGATGATGACAGCAACAAATAACAGTAAAACATGTTTGTCAAATAAATATAGTCAAAGTGCTCTTGGTACTATTATCTTTAATAACCAAAAATTGGAAAGCTCCTCCAAAGTCTGTCATTAATGAAATGATTTAGAATGGAAACTTATATGTGCTCATATGGAGATATTTTTAAGATGTATTATTAAATTTTAAAATGTCATTATATTTTAAAGAGATTATTATAACATTTTATGGAAAATTATGTACCCACATACAAATTTCATACAAATCTCAGAGAAACATAGATTCATTAATGTATCAAGAGTGCTTACCTCTGGGTATATTAGCTTATAGGGTTAATGCAGATTCCAATTTTTATAAGTCAAGTTCTGTAAAATTTAATAAAGTTGAATTAGATTCTAGCCCTGGATAAATGCTCCCCAAAATGTAGTTGGTATTTAGGGACTTCAAATCAGAAAATTATTTATGTTACATATAGCTGTAAGAAACTTACAAAATAATTGTAACTTGTAGCTTATGCTGGTTTATCATCTACTTCCTAAAACATTTATAGTTGCAGCAGCACTAAAGGTGATATTATGGATTTGGCATCTATTACAGATAGCCAGGATTGGAAATACATTCTATGTCATATATCCACTTGTGACAAAGCAACTCACTAAAAAAGGCAAGAAGATATCTTCTGCCCTTTTTTCCCACCAGCCCTTCCAAAGTGTCCTCTGAGAATTTCCAGGACAATTCTTGAAAACAACAATGAGTGAAACAAATCTTTTGATTTGATTTTATTTTTTTTAAAAGATTTTATTTATTTACTTGACAGAGAGAGAGACAGTGAGAGAGGGAACACAAGCAGGGGGAGTGGGAGAGGGAGGAGCAGGCTTCCTGCAGAGCAGGGAGCCGAATGAGGAGCTCCATCCCAGGACCTTGGGATCATGACCTGAGGGGAAGGCAGATGCTTAATGACTGAGCCACCCAGGCATCCCAAATCTTTTGATTTTAAAATGTGTTAGAAAGCTAGAGTAATGAAATGATTGATTCTTTACCTTCCTAAGAATAGAATAATAAAGAGTTGTAAGAAACCTGAGACTTTAGTAGAAGAGTCCTATATTAAAAATACACTGTTTAGGATAAAGTTGCGGTTACTTGGGAATAAATAGGCTGGTAAACTACACAGTTTTAAATAAAAATGAATTCAAATACTTTAAATATATGAATAATAGTTCAAGCAATAAAGGATAGAGAGAAATATATAAGTGAATAACATGCTTTGTTGTATTTTATAATATTGGCTTAGGATCATGACAAAGGCAGAAACCACAGAAATTAAGGTTAATAGATTTTATTAAGTGAAGATGAGCAAGCTCCCTATTACCTCAAAAACATATTCAAAATTCTAAAAGGCAAAGCTGAACTAGAGAAAAGTAGCCAAATATATATGTCCTTGATATCAAATTCTTATAAGTTGATATAGAAAATTTCAAGAGCCCTATATAAAAATAAGCCAAGGTAAAATACAAAATGTTTAAGAAAATATATAAATAGGGCGCCTGGGTGGCTCAGTTGGTTAAGTGACTGCCTTCGGCTCAGGTCATGATCCCGGAGTCCCGGGATCGAGTCCCACATCGGGCTCCCTGCTCGGCGGGGAGTCTGCTTCTCCCTCTAACCCTACCCCCTCTTGCACTCTCTCTCTCTCTCAAATAAATAAATAAAATCTTTAAACAAAAAAAAGAAAATATATAAATAATGGTTGAATATATGAAAAAGAGTTTGATTTCAGTAAAATATACGTCGAGGTCACAGACATCAAAGTGTTTTAGTGCTTTACTTTGGGTGGTATAATTATATATCTGGTATGTATTTTTCTATATTTCTTGATTATCACAAATATTATGTATTAAACATGTTCTATATTTGAAATTGGAAATTTTTTAAGTAAATAATTTATTTAATGAAATTGAAACATAGAAAATTCTTTAACTTTTCTTCTCCATACCTTATTCTTGCTTTGGGAGTTGTGACTCTCAGTCACTGAGACTCAGGAGTTTTTCACTTGCCCCCACTTTCTTCCATGTTCCTTTTGTGTGTCCCCATTCTAATGAAGGAGAACTCCCTTTTATTTTGAAACTGCAGAAAACAACATGAGGAATTTGTCAGTTAATGACCCTGGGAAAACCTTGCGTCTTATAAATGAATTCCCTCAGCAATTAAAAGCCATACATTTGGTAAGCTAGATTATTCAGAATCTCTCATTAGTGTGTAGCTTTTCCCCATAAAAACGAGACAGAAAACTGAATGGGAAGAAACCACAGAGGGAGACAAACCATGTGAGACTCTGGACTCCCGGAAACAAACTGAAGGTTACAGAAGGGAGGGGGGTGGGGGGGATGGAATATTAACTGGGTATTAAGGAAGGCAGGTGTTGCGATGAGCACTGGGTGTTATACAAAACTAATGAATCATTGAACACTACATTAAAAACTAATGCTGTACTATATGTTGGCTAATTGAACATTAAAAAAAGAGAGACAGAAAGAAGGCATTATCAACCAAATAATATAACCATGTTTCTATGAGCAGACACAGACATACAAACTGAGTGTCTCTTTAAAATGTGGAAAACTTTGAACTTTCCAAAGTCCAAAGTAAGATGAATTTAGAAACATGAGATAAATAGAAAACTTGTTATAAAACTTTGATGGTCACAAAAATCTCTTTCATTAATCCTATCATCTGAATAAAGGTGCAGAGAAGAGTACCATTTAATGAAAATAACTAGTTCCTAAGAGTCACATCTCTCTGATACCTTTCTAATTTTCCTCTATAATTAGTTCCTTTCAGATTTGTAAACTCTGTTGGTACTGTATTGTGCCAGAGTACTTCATGGTTAAAATGAAAGCAAATTGCCATTCTTTATTTGATCTCTTCCTTGTTAAGCAATAGCTGATTTTTTCTTTCTCACATTGGACTGCCTGTGTTTATGAAGTCAACAAATGGCCTATGGCCTATATAACTAACTACTTTGTCTAATTATGCTATTATTTCAGTGAACAGCTTGGTCAACAATATCTAAAACTACTTTATTTTTGTCATCTCTGAATTGATTACTTCACCCATTGATTACTTCATACATTTGTAGCTCAGACACTTAAGGAAATAACATATTTATTAATGGGGTTCATGTATTATTTCTAGAGCTGCTATAGTCATTCTTGTGTATTTCCTATGGGCATAATTACTCATTTGTCTTAGATATACTTTGGAGTAGGATTACTGGATCACGGGGTATGCATGTCTTTTAGAAAGTGCCAAAGAGTTGCAATGTGGTTGTACTGATTTACACTTCCACCCTCAGTGTAAAGAGTTCTGGTTGTTCTACATCTTTACAAGATTTTGGTATTCTGAAGCCTTTTTAATTTTAGCAATTTTTTTAAGATACATTGGAATCCTCATTGTGGCTTAATTATTATTTCCCTGATTATTCATGGTGTAGAATATTTTTTCATATGGTTATTAACTTTTTTAATATTTCCTGTTGTGAAGTATCTACTTACCTCTTTGTGTCCAAAGCTTATGAGTACTTGCCAAGAGAGAGGGGCAAACCAAGAAACACTCTTCACCATAGAGAACAAACTGATAGTCACCAGAGGAGAGGTGGGTGGGGGGATGGGTGAAATAGATGATGGGTATGAAGGAGTGCACTTGTTGTGATGAGCAATAGGTGTTATATGGAAGTGTTGAATCACTATATTGTACACCTGAAACTAGTATTACACTGTATATTAACTAATTGGAATTTAAATAAAAACTTAAAAAAAAGAAAATTAAAAGTTGACTTATACCAGAGAAGACATTTCAAATACATATTTCCAACAATGTTCTTATTTTGAAAATATACAAAAAATGCAATAATGTAATATTCATAGTGTGTGGTAGGGTTTCTCAATATTGACATTATTGACATTTTAGGTTTGAGGATTCTCTTTTGTGGGAGACTGCCTTGAGCACTGTATGATATTTAGGTGCATTCCTAGCCTCTATCCATTACATGCCAGTAGTAGTTCCCACATGGGACACCCCAAAATATCCCCAGATATTACCTAATCCCCCTTGGTTGAGAACCACTGATATATCCCATTTGAGTAATAATAAATACAAACATAAATATATAAATATTAAATATAAAAATTTAAATGTAAAATTTTAAAGTATTAATAAAAATTGCAAGAAGAGTTAAGATAACCAAGAGAAAAAAATAACCAAGAAAACCATATTCAAAAATACTTAGATGATGGAATTTTAAAGATTCTAAAAATAGGTTTTTTTAAATGATCAGGAAATTATAGGAAAACATAAACATGTGAGAAAAAATAAAAGATATTAAAAAAGTCAAATGGAATTTTTAGGGCTGTAAAATACAATATAGAAACTGAGAAATTCCATTTCAAAGACAAAAGAATATCAACAACAAAAAATCCCTAGATAGAAAATAGAAACCATTTAAGCTAAAGCTAAAACAAAAGCCAAAAAAAATTGTGGAACATATTAACAGAACCTCAGTGACTTATAAAAAATATCAAATGATGTAACACATCTGGTACTGGATTTAGGGATGACAGAAAAAATATTTGAAGAAATAATGTTTTAAAAAATTCTAATGAAAAGTACAAATTCACAGACCAAAATTAGGTTTGAATGCATCAGGAAAAAGAAAGAAAATCACTTCAAGACATACAATAAATGCTGAAAATAAGCAGTTTATAAAATCTTAAAATCTGTTAGAGGAAAAAGGATACATTATAAACAGAAGAACAAGAAATTAACAATTCTAGAATTTTTTTCACAAACTATGCACACTATCTATATAATATGAAAAGAAAAAAACCCTCTCAAAGTAGAATTCTATACCAAAATTATCTTCTTGAACTTTAAGGTGAAATAAAGACATTTTGAGCAAATAAAAGATTAAATATTTCATGGCCATCAGAAATGTCAAATGAAGCTGTAATGACAATTTATTACAGTATGTACATTTATGTACATTATGTACATTTATAATATGTTCAAAGTTACTTCAAACAGGAGTGGAGAGGCATGAAGGTCTGGCTGGTTGTATTGGGTAAATGTATTTTTCAATTGGGTATGGAAGAGAGACAAGGGGATACTCCACAGGAAACATTTCCTATAACTGGAGGTGGGAATAAGGAAATGGTGGGACTACAATTCCCCAGCTTTCTATCTTTATATCTTCTGTTTTGATAGCCCAGTTATGCTTACAATAGTGCCAGGCCTAAGATTAGTATACAGTAAATGGTAGGTATATGTTTATGATTGATCCTTTTTTAATATTCTTCCAGTAAGTTTTCATACTAGAACACTCCAGACCTGATAGTGGTTTTATATTTCCTTGATAAAACATATCAATTTTGGTGAGTATGCAGTGCCAGAAAAAGTTTTCTCTGTTGTAACTCAGGGAAAACAACATGGCATCTTTAATAATTCCCATTGGTATTTGATCATCAGTTGGGTATTGTTAGGTCTCAAAATACATCATTTCTTTATCACCACTCTCTCAATATATATGACTCTTTTTAGAGAAAATATTCATATTTGTCCTTATTTTAGGGAAATACCATTATTTTTGGAAAGAGAAGCTCTCTAGGTTTCAATGTGTCTGACTCAAGTAATGTTCTGAAACACTGTAGAACTGGTAAGTCATAGGGGAAGCTTTAACATATATTAAAGCAATATAGAACCATTTCTAGATATTGGCTTTTAATCCCGTTGTTCAGAGGTAGAATCAAATGTTGAAAGTCCTTTGGGAGCTAAACACTATGACAACATCAGAGAGTTCTAGAAGGCATTATCATTCTAGTTGTCATACAGACACATAGCATAGTCTCATTATAAGTGTGACAACAAGGGGCAAATTAAATAATTGAGTACACTTGGATACACTTCAAGTGATTTTATTGTCCATCTGCTAAAGAGTTTCCATGTCAAACTTCATGATGTCAATATCATTACCAATAAACATTTGAGAACATTTCCAATCCATGTCAAACAGTGCCTCCTCAGGAAGTAAGTGGCTGAATGAAATTTTGCATTTGTTTTCAAAGAAATGTTATTCCTTGTGCTTATAAACCTACTAGACCTAATACTTCAATTTATCCTGTTCTGGTCAAGAAGCAGACAAATAAAAGTCAACTAAATTGACTAGTATCATGTGGACAAGAACATGATTTTTGGCAAATCTGACCTAAGCCATAATTGCTTTTATTTCATGTTCTTCTGTTTTAAGATTACAAGTCCTTTTATTTTTTTTATTTTTTATTTTTTAAAAATATATATTTTTAAAGATTTTATTTATTTATTTGAGAAAGAATGAGAGAGAGAGAGAGAGCACATGAGAGAGGGGAGGGTCAGAGGGAGAAGCAGGCTCCCCGCCGAGCAGGGAGCCTGATGTGGGACTCGATCCAGGGACTCCAGGATCATGACCTGAGCCGAAGGCAGTCGCCCAACCAACTGAGCCACCCAGTCGCCCCAAGATTACAAGTACTTTAAAAAAAAACACATTTTAATAGAATAAATCATTCCTATATTCTCAAATAATTGGACAGACTGCTCTCTGTAGATCAGGCAACTAGTAGATCAATCACAGTATGTCTTTTCTCTTCATAATTTGATGCATATGATCTCCTGTGAGTAAATTTCTACTTCTAATTCTCAGTTTAACTGAGTCTATAATTAGAATTAAAATGTTGATTTCAAAGTTTATATATCTTTCTCCTCAGCCATTTTAGAATAGCCAGAAAATTGTTCATAGTAAGAAGAAAGCTAAGGAACTTTGCTTCTGTGGGAAAGGATGATGCTGGTCAGATAATCAAAATGATTGCTTTGAAAACAAATTTTTTCTCTTTTCTCTCTTGCCCCTTCCTTATCTGAGAGCCTGTGTATCCCTCTCCCTCTGCCCCTCCCCCAATTCATGCTCTCTCTCTTGCTCTCTCTCTCAAATAAATAAATAAAATCTTTTAAAAAAAGAAAATGTGGTGTTTTTTTTTTAGATTTTTTTGATTTATTTATTTGACAGAGAGAGAGACAGCGAGAGAGGGAACACAAGCAAGGGGAGTGTGAGAGGCAGAAGCACGCTTCCCGCGGAGCAGGGAGCCAGATGCGGGGCTGGATCCCAGGACCCTGGGATCATGACCTGAGCCGAAGGCAGACACTTAACGACTGAGCCACCCAGGCGCCCCAAGAAAATTATAAATCAGTGCAAGTTAAACTATCAAAACAGAAACAAAAAAAAGTAGAAAAATTCTTTGACTTTCAATAAACCTATATATTCCACAGTTATATATCACTAGTGCATTATTACAAAAAGTTTTTCTTTTTCTTTTTTTTTTTTACTTTTCTGTTGTTGTTAACAAACTTTATTTTTAGATTTACAGAAAAATTTCATAGATAGTACATCGAGTTCCCATATTCCTTACATCCAGTTTCCCCTATTGTGGTGCATTTGTCACAACTAATGAATTGATATTGATGCATTATTATTAACTAAAGCCCACACTTTATTCAGATTTCCTTAGTTTTTACCTAATGTCCTTTTTCTGTTCCAGAATCCTATCCAGGATAGCACATTAGATTTAGTCCTCGTGTCTCCTTAGGCTCCTCTTGGCTGTGACACTTTCTTAGACTGTCTTCATTTTTTTAAAAAATATTTATTTATTTGACAGGGAGAGAGAGAGAGCACAAGCAGAGGGAGAGGGAGAAGCAGGCTCCCTGTTGAGCAGAGAGCCTGACATGGGGCTCGATCCCAGGACCCTGGGATCATGACCTGAGCCAAAGGCAGACGCTTAACTGCCTGAGCCACCCAGGTGCCCCTGGACTGTCTTCATTTTTGATGACCATGAAGATTTTGAGTGTCACTGTTTGGGTATCTTATAAGATGCCCCTGCATTGGAATGTGTCCGATGTTCCCTAATGATTATACTGGGGTTATGGATTTGGGGGAGGAAGTCCACAGAGGTAAGTGCCATTTTATCCTATCAAGGATACATAATGTTGAGACTAGTCACTGTTGCTAATGTTGACTTTTATCACCTGGCTGAAGCAGTCTTTGTCAGGTTTCTTCACTCTCAAGTTACCTTTTCCCTCACTTCTCATACTGTCCTCTTTGGAAGGAAGTCGTTATGCACACTGACCACTTAAGGAGTGCGGTGCTATGCTTCACCTCTTAAACATGAAATATTTACATAAATTATTTAGAATTCTTCTGCATGGGAAAATTTTCTCTTCTCCACTTATTTATTTGTTGAATTACTTATTTATACCAGTGTAGATTCATGAATTTTTATTTTACATTCTGGGTTATAATCCAATAGTACTTTATTTATTTGGTTACTCAAATTGTTCCAGCTTTGGCCCTTGGGAGCTCTTTCAGTTGGCTCCTGTGTCCCTTTGACATGTCCCCGTAACTCTTGGGGTTTTTTTTTTTAAGCAACCTGTTTGCTTTTTAATGGATTTTGTCTGGTCTAGTAGTAAGTCTAATATCATTTAGCTCCATTATTCTGTGAGCATTTCTCTTTTCCATTATTAAAGTAATACACAATAATGAAAATTGAAAGATAAAAGTAGAAAAAAAGTACAATTCAATCTTTATTACTTGAGTGTGTTCTCTTGAAGTGTCTTCTTTTTTCTGACTTTGCATACTTTTACCATTTCTTTTTCTTTAAAAATAGGTCTAATCATTCTTTGTAAATAATTTCATATTTGGGTTATTTCTATTTAACAATATATTATGAACATTTTCCTGCCTCATTAATATATATCACTTAAAATGTTCTACATAGATCAATTAACCTTTCCTTTTAATTGATTAAAATTAGCCCATAAATATCCTCGGCGTATTGCATAATGATGCATAGCAGGTCTTTACACAGGGACTGAATAAATTAGCTATTTAGAGAGTTTCGATATTTCTTAATTATAAATAGTGATGAAAGGAGTGTGTGTGAGGCTACAAGTTAAGTACTTTTACATATTTAAGATTTCTAGAAGTTGAGCAGAGTCCAATAATAGCATCAATATTTTTGAAGCTCTTAGTTCATGATTAGATTATATAAAATTGAGCAAATTGTGTGAGGCTAACCATTGAAAGAAAGGGAAAAATATTGTCCATTCTACCCAAATAATCAAGGGATCACTCGTTGAGAATGTCAACAAAATGGGCTGATTAATGAGACATAAGTCTTAAGTTTTTCTTGTTAAATACCTGTTTTCACTCACTTCATCAACATCTCTATTGATGGCCTTTATAACATGTGTTATGGAGAATATGAATAATTTGTCTATTTTCAAGGAGCTTAAAAATGATCTGGGGAAAGAAGAATCACAACACTAGAAATGAGAGAACTCAGATTAGAACAGATTTGTCTAGCTCTTGTTCTAGTGTTACTTCAATTTCAGAATATTAATACCTAATGGACATGGTATACCTAGAGAATAAGTAAATTGGTAGAGCACATGAAATGGACCATAAGTATAGTGGAAATTGTTATGGGTTTTGTACTAGGGAAAGTTTTATTATTTAGAAGAGAAGCCTCCAAGTGTCCCTAAGAATATGGTTATATAGACAGAGGAATTCGTCTACCTAAAAAGAAGAAAACATGTAGAGATAAGAAAAAATGGATGGGGAATGCGGAAAACCATGAATTTGCTTTTACCAAAACAGAAGTTGTATTTTTGCACTATTAGAAAACAGTATTGGATATTTAGAGTGGTTGAGAGGCTGATTGTGAAGGCCTTGGCGAACTTGGGGATTGATAATGGAGTTATTTAATTGTAGGTTTTTAAAGAAGACAATAATAGGATGAAAACAGAATTTTATGAGTAATGTTCAATTCCTTAAAGAAAACTGTATTTGTGGGTAATTACATTGTGCATCATCAACAATACTGAATTCTATATAGTTGTAAAATGCTGAAGATTTTCATGTGCTCATAGAAATATATTTTTATCGTATTGACAACCCAAGGAAAATAACTATGCATATGAACACCATTCTCTCAATAAATAGTATTGAACACTATTGTCTTAATAAATAGCATATAAATGTAAATATATACTAATACCCCCCCCCCACACACACACACACACTGTGCTAATGTGTATATTACTTTTCTCAAAGGCTATCCAGGAAACAAACTGTCAAGAGTTATCATCCTGCTATGTGTGGCATGTTTTCTTTTCCATTAGTATAAGCTACTTTGATCTTTTTCTAAAGCAAATTAGGGAAAAATACATACTTCTAACAATTTTTTTAGAATAGTTACTCTTTCTGTTTAAAAATGCTCACATTCAATTTGACAGTTAAAAATATGTTTAAAGTTCCTAATTTACATGGATTTTGCTTTAACACTGTTTTTAATCTAGATCCTGAATATTCATTATATATTTCATTCATTCATTCACTCCTTCAATAGATATTTGAGTAGTCATACAGTATTCCAAGATACTAGAATGTGTATAACTACTGCATGTATATTTGAAGTCTGTCCTGTTCTCTTGAAATGCAGTTTCAAAAATGAGATTTCAAAAAGCATTAGTATGAATATTTAAAGGATTATCCATAAAACTGAAAGGAGATATAACCTTTCTAGACACAGAAAGGAATAACTTTACATACTAAATAAGACTTAGCACTTTGCATCAATCCAAGGTTCTCAGAGTAGGAAATCAACTTGAGGATATGTGTATATGGGGAAAAAATACATCCTCTGTTGGATAAATGTACCCATGGGGTGTCTCAGAGAAACAGAGTGTACAGCATCATGATGCTTCTTCCTTCTGTTTCTGATGACTGGGAACGTAAGTTGCAGGAAATTGATGGGATTACAGGATAAGGAGATGCAAGGCTATTTCCGGGATTCACGTAAGGCACATTCCCCTGAAAGTATTTTCTCCATTCTGGTAAGAAATAATGACACAAAAGGAAGGCTATACTTTATTTACTGAAGGAGCTTTATAAGACTGTAGATAATTGAGAAACCATTAATGATGAAAATAATTTTTTAGAGCAAAACCAGTAAAATCAGTGCTGTTATAAGCATGGGCTGATGGGAAAGTTATACCATAAATTTAGATGACTGTACTGAAAGAACTGTATTTCTATTATCCATATAAATCAGTTACCTCAAGCCACCTCATTTTGTCATTTTGAAGCTTGTGATAAATAAAAATGCACAGTCCAAACAACAATCCTTTTTATAGCCATCAACAAGTAAATGAATGAATACCAACTAAAAATGAAATAAATTCAGTTCCATTTCTCTGTGGACCTGTGCATCCTTGGTACTTTCTGCTTAAAACCCTAGAAGAGACGTTTGATGTGAATGATGTTAAATGTTGAGTGAATAATTTTTACATGGTTAATATATATAATATATGTCATATATATAATTATATGGTTTCACTCTTACAAGTGTGCAATGACCATCACTGATACTAGCATGAGCTCTGAGGGTTTCATGCAAGAATGGAGCAGGTAAGAGGCAATACATTTCTCAGGACCCAAAAACTTACAAGTAAGACTTAATTTAAGGTTTAATTAATAGTTCTTTACCAGAATCTCTTTCAAAATATGGGTCTTTAGAATCCTTGCTGTATTTTCTACATTTATCATTTCCAGGTTAAGAAACAATATTATTCTGTGATGTAGAACCCACCACCATCATTATCATATTTATGAACATCTTTATAGCACAAAGAGGCATTCAGTATCATGTAGTCTGTTTTCATTTTATTTTACTGAGGAGGAAACTTAACCCTGGTAAGGAGATACTTGTCCTATGTTGCCCCCAGTGAGTAGCTCAGCTAGGTGTTGTATTGAGGTCTTTGGATTCCAAGTTCACAATACAATGGTGATTTCATGTGCTGTTTTTATTTTTGTCTTTCAGAAATGTATATTCTGAATTCTCCTTGCTATTTGGTACACTTCTCTGGGACATTTCAGAAATCAATGACTAACAAAATCACCCCCCAAAAGTGGGAGGTGCTTTAAGTTCAGGTACCCAGTCTAAGTATCAAAATTCGATACCAACATGAGCCATCCTTTCTGTAACCACAACTTTTCTGCCCAGGATTCTCACTCAATTTGATTATGATGGGATAAAGTTGACAACATGGAAAGGGCAAACCATTCGGTGGTGTCTGAGTTCATTTTGCTGGGACTTTCCAAATCTCAGACTCTTCAGATTCTATTCTTCCTAGGATTCTCTGTGGTCTATGCTAGGATTGTGTTAGGAAACCTCCTCATCTTGGTCACCGTGATCTTTGACTCACACCTTCACACACCAATGTATTTTCTGCTTATCAATCTCTCCTGTATTGATATGATCCTAGCTTCTTTTGCTACCCCTAAGATGATTGTGGATTTCCTCCAAAAACAGAAGACCATCTCTTGGTGGGGATGTTATTCTCAGATGTTCTTCATGCACTTCCTAGATGGGAGTGAGATGATGTTGCTTGTAGCCATGACAATAGACAGGTATGTTGCCATATGCAAACCCCTCCATTACATGACCATCATGAGTCCACGAGTGCTCATTTGGCTGCTGTTATCCTCCTATACAGTTGGATTTGTGCACTCATCTAGTCAGATGGCTTTCATGTTGAATTTGCCCTTCTGTGGTCCCAATGTGGTGGACAGCTTTTTCTGTGACCTTCCCCTTGTGATCAAACTTGCCTGCAAGGACACCTACCTGCTACAACTGCTGGTCGTTGCTGACAGTGGCCTCCTGTCCCTGGTCTGCTTCCTCCTCTTGCTTGTCTTCTACACGGTCATCATATACTCAGTCAGGCATCATGCTGCCAGTGGTTTGGCCAAGGCCTTCTCCACTCTGTCAGCACACATCACAGTTGTGACTCTCTTCTTTGCCCCATGTGTCTTTATCTATGTATGGCCCTTCAGCAGATATTCTGTCGATAAAATTCTGTCTGTGTTTTACACAATTTTCACTCCTCTCTTAAATCCTATTATTTATACATTAAGGAATCAAGAAGTAAAAGCAGCCATGAAGAAGATAAGGACTCGACATATAACTTCAAAACATACTTTGTAGATGATGCTTTTGAAGAAATAATCTCTTGTGTGGACATTTTAAGGAATGAACTTTTAAGCTATTTCAAGTTCTGTAAAAGGAACTAGTAGGTATAACTTTTAAAGAGCAAACCCCTTGTATTAAAGAGGGCACATTCTGCTTGGAGCACTGGGTGTTATACTCAAACAATGAATCATGGAACTCTACATGAAAAACTAATGATGTAATGTATGGTGATAAACATAACATAATAATAATAAAAAAGAGCAAACCCCTTTTCTTGTCACTGTCAGTGGTTAAACACATGACATGTACAGTCTGGAAGACGTGCATTTAAATCCTCTCTTCACTACTTCTTCTCATGCAAATTTGAAAAAATGAATAAATTCTCTTTATCTACTTAATCTACAAAACTTCTTTATATGTTTCTTTTATTATTTTGACATGTTTTTAATCTTCACAATTATTATTACTACTTCTATTATGCTTGTAGCTATTACTGCTGCTATTATAGTTGTAGTTAATATTGGGAATCTCTGTGTAGAAAATGCACACAGATGATGCCTCACATAGCCATGTAGCTGAGTGCCTGGTACTATTTGGTGCTAGAAAAACACATTTTGTAGATGATCCCTAGTTAATGTGTATTAACTTTTAGTTACTCTTTTGCCCCAGATACAGTGCCTCCAACCATGCTTCACATATTTTGTGAGCCCACAATGTGCCAGGAGGTATATCCAGGGTTTCAGGAAGCTTACAGTCCTTAGATGAAAAGAGTGAACTAAATTTGTAAACATGTTGTGGCATGGACAGTATTATATTACATGGTTGAAAGTCCAACACAACTTTATCAGTAATAACACTAATATTTGTCTCTTCCTTTTTTTCTGAATCCATGGGTAAATTGATTCAGAGCCTACAGGGGTGTAAGAGGTGATCAATACTCCTGAAAAGTCTACAATCAATTCTTAGTAGCAGTATCAAGCTTTTATTTTCATTTTCAAAATACAGTTTACAAATAGAAAATAATCACTCTCTTTATTATTTTACTTTTTTGAGGGAGAGTGCGTGCAGGTGTGAATGGGGAGGGGCAGAGAGAGAAACTTTAACAGGCTCCATGTCCAGTGCAAGCCTGACGCAGGCTCTATCTCACGACCCTGAGATCATGACCTGAGCTGAAATCAAGAGTCGGACATTTAGCTGACTGAGCCACACTGGTGCCCCAAGAATCACTCTTTAGTGTAGAATTCTGTGAGTATTGAAAAATGCAGAGTCATGTAACTATCACAATGAGAATACAGGAGAATTTCATCAACCCTCAAATTCCCCTGTGCTCCTTTGTGGTCCACCTCTCTCGCTCCTGTCTTCTGGCCCTGAAAAAAGCGATCTGTTATTTATACCTAGTTTGCCTTTCCTAGACTGTCACATAAGTAGAATCATATAGTAAGTAACCTTTTTAAAAAGTTTTTCTTTAAATTCCAGTTAGTTAACATACAGTGTAATATTAGCTTCAGGTGTAAAACAGTGATTCAGCACTTCATATAACACCCAGTACTCACCACAAGTGCCCTCCATAAATCCTATCACTATTTAACCCACCCCCTCACCTACCCCCTGGTAACCATCAGTTTGTTCTCTATAGATAAGAATCTGTTTCTTGGTTTGCTTCTCTTTCTCTTTTTTTTCCCCTTTGCTCATTTGTTTTGTTTCTTAAATTCCACATATGAGTGAAATCATGGTATTTGTCTTTCTCTGACTGACTTATTTTGCTTGGCATAATACTCCCTATCTCCATCCATGTCATTGCCAATGGTGACGTTTGATTCCTTTTTATGGCTGAATAATATTCCATTATATATATAAGGAGAGATATATACTATATCTCCTTCGTCCTATCCATTCATCAGTCAGTGAACACTTAGACTGTTTACATAATTTGGCTTTTGTAGATAATGGTGGTATAAATAGTGTATTAAGTAATTTTGTATTCTTTGGATAAATACCTAGTAGTGCAATTGCTGGATCATAGGGTAGTTCTATTTTTGATTATTTGAGGAACCTCCATACTGTTTTCCAGAGTAGCTGCACCAGTTTGCATTCCCACCAACAGTGCAAGAGGATTCCCCTTTCTCTACATCCTCACCTGCACCTAGTATTTCTTCTGTTGTTAATTTTAGCCATTCCGACAGGTGTGAGGTGGTATCCATGTAGTTTTGATTTGCATTCCCCTGATGATGAGTGATACTGAGCATCTTTTCATGTGTCTGTTGCCACCTGGATGTCTTCTTTGGAAAAATGTCTATTCTGCCTTTTTTTTTTTTAAGATTGTATTTTTCTTTATTTGACAGAGAGAGACACAGTGAGAGAGGGAACACAAGCAGGGGGAGTGGGAGAAGGAGAGGGAGAAGCAGGCTTCCCACAGAGCAGGAAGCCTGACTCGGGGGCTCAATCCCAGGACCCTGGGGTCGTGACCTGAGCTGAAGGCAGACGCTTAACGACTGAGCCACCCAGGCGCCCCTATTCTGCCCTTTTTGTAATTGGATTATTTGGGGATTTTTGTTGCTGAATTGTATAAGTTCTTTATATATTTTGGATACTAACTCTTTAACAGTATGTCATTTGCAAATATCCTCTCCCATTCCACAAGTTGCCCTTTAGCTTGTTTATTGTTTTCTTTGCTGTGTAGAGTAAGTAGCCTTTTGAGCATGGCTTCTTTCACTCAACATAATGCCTTTGAGATTCATTCAATAGCAAGTTGTGTTTATCATTATAAATCTATGTTACATTTTAATATCTATTAAGTATCCTCATTGCTATTCTTCCTCAAATTGTCTTGAAACCAGTTCAGTTATTCATTGATATTAACTAGAATGTTTTTTATCAAATAACATGAATACTAAGTAATTATATATGCATTAATTTTATACATTGATATGGGAGAAATGTGATATTGACAATATTGGTCTTTTTAATCCTAGAACCTAGAATTCTGCACTTATTCAGGCCTTCTTTTGTATCCCCCAGTGATGTTTTATAGCTTTCTTCATTAAATACTGAAACTATTAAACTTATGAATTATTTAATTTTATTTTAATTTTTATGAGGTCATTTTTACTCATAACATTTTGATATTTCTGTAATGAAGGAAAGAGATATATTTATATATATATATTTACTTGAAATTAGTCACTGATCTGAACACTCTAATTCATTGAAATTTTTAGTCAATTTTTCAGGCTTAGAATATAATATTTCAACTATGATAATCTTATGTTCTATTATTTTTCAACACCTTATTTCATATTTTAGCTCATGACATTTCTAGGACTTAATACAGTTTTGAAATTTCTCCTGAACGCTAAAGAATAAAATAGATATATGTCATAAAAGGTCTGACACATCTGTACACTAATAAGGAGAATTACTGATTTTAACATGTTTCTACAATATGGTGAGTATTTTACACATTTTTATGAAAATGACACATATTTGGGAGGTTAACAACTACCAATCACACTTGGCTTATTTGACATGGAAAAATTTGCTAATTTCATTGGCGCGATTATGAACATTTCCAGTGGGTTGAGGTAAATCTTTTATAACTGTAGAAGAAATCTAAGAAAATGAAATCTAAAGTTGGGTGTTAAAACTAAGCAAAAACTGGAAGAAGTTTACAAGCAGCTTGCTTGCCACCTAGTGGCTGCAATCTCCTGTGTTTCTCTTTCATGTTTTAACAAAAACCAAGAATTAGGAAGGAGGATTTGTAAGAATGGTCTGGAGTCTTTGCAGTCCCCCAGTAGGCAATCGAAATGCAGCCTATACCTTCCAAAGAGGCAGTCAAGCTGATTACCATCTCAACATTACCCAAAATAGCCATTTTCACTGACAAATTTTAATGTTATTTTAAGGGCTTCCCATCCACTAGTACCCATCAGCTAAGTCTAGAATTCCAGGGGACATCACAACTCATTAAGTCACCATTAGGAGTTAGAGTATTCTGAAAAAGGCAAGGCAGACTAGTACCTAGAAATTATCTGTATGTCAAAATCATGGTTCATGATTTTTAAATATATTGCCTACCATAAATTTACAAGACTTAGTTGTCTTTAACTTCCCTAAAAGTATGGATGATCCTTCCAAATTTCAAAAGGAACCAAAAATATATATACTTCTCATCATTTGAATTTGCAAGGCTGAACCCTTTGCTCAGAATTGTTCTGCCAGACGATTTTACTTTGAGCATAATCGGTCAGATAGTTGGTGTGTATAAAGGAAAGTAGGGCTTGTTTGAGGCTACTAAAGAGAGAGTGGCCAAAAGCAGTTCTTCTGTCTGTATCTAAAAGACAGTATTTGAAAAATTAATTAAGTAAATAATTAGACTGTCTAGGGAAGTCTTTGAGTTTCTCAGTCTTATAAGTGAGGTGCTCTTTTCATCCCCATTTTCTGTATGAGGAAACGGAGGCAGAAGGCTTTCATAACGTACCTAACTTACCACAGCTAGAAGGGAAAGGACCAGATTCCAACTAGTCTGTTTTTAGAAGCTGTGCACATCTTTATAATTCTATGCTACCTCTAACAGTATTAACCAAATTCTGGAAACACATTTGTAAATTACCTCCTTTCCAAATCCAGAAGTTGTTTAAAATATAACAGAGGGCTGGGAAGCTGACTCCATGGACAAATAATGCAAAGGCTTATTTATTGCTCTCATATACTTGAGTCAAAGAAAAGTGATGTAGAAACTTTCAAATCTAAGAGTCACTCAAAGGAATTGGGCTTTAAAAATGACTGCATATAATAAAGAGGATGAAATTTATAAATAGTGTTGATTGAAAAAAGGTAAACACAAAATAGTAAATGGTTTATATTTCTGCCCACAGAAAGTCTAAATGGAGGTATAGTCTTTACCAAACTCAAACTTGTCCTGCTCCCAATGTGCTGTAAGCCGAATTCTGAGACACTGGTTTTGAAGCAAAGAAACTTTATTATGAGAAGGCAGCCCAAGGAGAAGACAGGGAATCATTCTCAAAGCTGCCTTGCCCTGTTGGGCCTAGGCACAGCTTATAGACATGAGAGGAAGGTAATGGGTTTCTTGAAAACGTGGTGGGATGTCCTTGAAACTCTCTGGAGGTAAGCATTCTTCTGGACAATGTGGCATTACTGGGACCTGGTATGATTAGATATGTCAAGACTAATGTTACTGTCCAGCCCCCATAAGTTTCTACAATCAGTGGGTAAATGGGGAGTAGTGGTAAAAAAGGCAAAGCTAATGATCGATCATGCATGATGTTAAGAGGCGCATAAACCACACTTAAGTAGGGAACAAAACAGAACGTAGAGCCAAGTTAATAATGCAACTAATACAACTGTAGTCTGCTTATGCTTTCAAAACAGGTCCAGGAACCAAGCACCTGCCTCAACTCGCCATTCTTATTTAATAATTCCTCGATCGTGGGGAATAGGGATAATGACTGCTCTAGCTGCTTCCTGCTAATAAGGGGCAAAGAGCAATAGCCAGGGGAGTGGAAGTGGAAAACCTGCCCTCAGAAATATTCTGGAGTGTCTGGGCATGGGGCTTGGACCTTGCTTTTGAATGTTACTGTTTATCTGGGAGACTTTCCTGAGGTGGCAGCAGCTAGCAGAGTAGCATGCTGTCTTATTTTTACTTCTTTGTTTGTTTCTCTGTTTTCTGGGCTCGATCCCATTTAGTAGAAAACTTAAAAGCACTCCCTACCAATGCCCGGGTAACCATCTCTAAAGCTACCTCTACTTTTTGTAATTTCCTTTGAATATCTGGGGCACTTTGCTAATAAGAGTCCTATTTATCACTTTTAAGTTTTCAGGTGCTTCAGGATCAATATCAGCATATTGATGATATGCTTGTTGGAATCATTCAAGAAAAGATGAGGGGTCTTCTTGACACATCTGATTAACTTGTTGAACCTTATTTAGATTCTTTTGTCTGGTACTCCTGTTTTTATTCCTACTGGGATAAATTCTCAGTACTTTTGAAGTCTGGGGAGTCCTCCTGCATTTATATCTTGATTGGGGTCACAGGATAGCACCTTCTCTGGTGGCCCTAAAGCCTCTGCCCTGGCAGGATTGTTTGGAGCGAGTAGATGAAACCCAGGTTTGTTCAAGGTAAAAGAATGGGAAAAAATGGGAAACCTTAGTTGGTAGAGTCATAGACAGATATTTGAAGAAACCAGGAGAATTTAGGATCTAGCCAGTTGTATAGGCAAACAACAAATATGCAAAGACCATCAGAATTAGAATTTAACATGCATAAAGTTGTGTTATTGGAATATAATTTTTTCTCTCTAAATTTACCCTCATTTTTATTGAAGGTACTAGATTAAGACTAATTTGTTTGCAAAATAAATCCAGGTTTTTTTGTGGGGGGCTATGGTGAGCACTGTGAATTGTGTAAGACTGTTGAATCACAGACCTGTACCTCTGAAACAAAAAATAAATCCAGTTTTAACAAACTTGGCCTAATTACTTACATAAGCACAACAAGAATAGTGATCAGCCACGTAGGTTCTTTTAAATCTGCTTTGCTAGATCTATTCATAAGGAATATCAGATTGAACTTCTTTTTTTTTTTTAAAGATTTTATTTATTTATTTGAGAGAGAGAGAGAATGAGAGACAGAGAGCATGAGAGGGAGGAGGGTCAGAGGGAGAAGCAGACTCCCTGCCGAGCAGGGAGCCTGATGCGGGACTCGATCCTGTGACTCCAGGATCATGACCTGAGCCGAAGGCAGTCGCTTAACCAACTGAGTCACCCAGGCACCCCAGATTGAACTTCTAATAGTCTTTTGAGGCCAGAAACCAAGTCAAATACTTGCCATTAGATTTGTCTGCAATACCTGTAGACTTGGGTTATTTCCTCTCTTCTCGAGGTCCCCCAAATATGCTGAGCTTCCTGCACCTACTAGCAAATAACATTCTCTAATCTCCTGGTAAGGCTCCTTGGAACTCCATAAGGAAGACACCACCAGGCTTACATTTCCAAGGGCTTCATTGGCACTATAAAGTCAACCTTAGTTCCTTAAAGCTCTCTGGTCCTATCTGGAGGTTATGCATGTCTCTCTCAAATATGTCTTTCCAGTCAAAGCCTTCATAAAATAACCAATGTTTCCAATAATGTTTTGTTACAAGGAGAACAGATCTAATTGAATTTATGGAAATAAGTATAATTGTCATAAAAGAAAGAATACTGACTGTGAGTTTCTGATTTCTGGAATGTTCAGGTAGGGAGAAAAAATCAATTTGTTCACAAAGGCATATTTTATCAAATCTCTGTAAGTCCTAGATCTCTTAAGAGAACAAGTTTTCTTAAATCTGGGAGACCATATAGTAGAGAAAGAGCAATGTTTCAAACAAGACTCATAAAAACCGTAACTCCAAAAGACATGTCCATTTTCATTAAACCAACAAACTCAAGCTTTAATTTAACAAAGATTATCCCAGATTATATGAACCAGAGAAGCATTTGAATTATTTTCTATCTTTGAGTGTTAGGATGCTCCATTCTAATAAGTGCTTGTCTTCAACTAAATAGGGCTCTTTTTTTTTTTTTTTACTGTTTATGCATTTTTATTTGTTTATCTTACATCTCTAGAAGGGCAAGAGCCATATACAATTTCTTTAAAACTCAGGTACATGGTAGACATGTACCAAATGTTTTTAAAAAATTTTTTATTGTTATGTTAATCACCATACATTACATCATTAGTTTTACATGAAGTGTTCCATGATTCATTGTTTGTGCGTAACACCCAGTGCTCCATGCAGAACGTGCCCTCTTTAATACCCATCACCAGGCTAACCCATCCTCCCACCGCCCTCCCCTCTAGAACCCTGTTTGTTTTTCAGAGTCCATCATCTTTCATGGTTCGTCTCCCCCTCCGATTTCCCCCCCTTCATTCTTCCCTTCCTGCTATCTTCTTCTTCTTCTTTTTTTTTAACATATATTGCATTATTTGTTTCAAAGGTACAGATCTGAGATTCAACAGTCTTGCACAATTCACAGCGCTTACCAGAGCACATATCCTGCCCAGTGTCTATCACCCAGTCATCCCATCCCTCCCACCCCACCTCCCACTCCAGCAACCCTTAGTTTATTTCCTGAGATTAAGAATTCCTCATATCAGTGAGGTCATATGATACATGTCTTTCTCTGATTGACTTATTTCGCTCAGCATAACACCCTCCAGTTCCATCCACGTCGTTGCAAATGGCAAGATCTCATTCCTTTGGATGGCTGCATAATATTCCACTGTATGTATATATATATACATATATATACACACAGACATACATACATACATACATGTATATATATATATATACACCACTTCTTCTTTAGCCATTCATCTGTCAATGGACATCTTGGCTCTTTCCACAGTTTGGCTATTGTGGACATTGCTGCTATAAACATCGGGGTGCACAAACCCCTTCAGATCCCTACATTTGTATCTTTGGGGTAAATACCCAGTAGTGCAATTGCTGGATCGTATAGTAGCTCTATTTTCAACTTTTTGAGGAACCTCCATACTGTTTTCCAGAGTGGCTGCGCCAGCTTGCATTCCCACCAACAGTGTAGGAAGGTTCACCTTTCTCTGCATCCCTGCCAACATCTGTCATTTCCTGACTTGTTAATTTTAGCCATTCTGACTGGTGTGAGGTGGTATCTCATTGAGGTTTTGATTTGGATTTCCCTGATGCCGAGCGATGTTGAGCACTTTTTCATGTGTCTGTTGACCATTTGGATGTCTTCTTTGGAAAAATGCCTGTTCATGTCTTCTGCCCATTTCTTGATTGGATTCTTTGTTCTTTGGGTGTTGAGTTTGATGAGTTCTTTATAGATTTTGGATACTAGCCCTTTATCTGATAGGTCATTTGCAAAAATCCTCTCCCATTCTATCGGTTGTCTTTTGGTTTTGTTGACTGTTTCTTTTGCTGTGCAAAAGCTTTTTATCTTGATGAAGTTCCAATAGTTCATTTTTGCCCTTGCTTCCCTTGCCTTTGGCGATGTTTCTAGGAAGAAGTTGCTGCGGCTGAGGTCGAAGAGGTTGCTGCCTGTGTTCTCCTTTAGGATTCTGATGGACTCCTGTCTCACATTGAGGTCTTTCAACCATTTGGAGTCTATTTTTGTGTGTGGTGTAAGGAAATGGTCCAGTTCCATTCTTCTGCATGTGGCTGTCCAATTTTCCCAACACCATTTGTTGAAGAGACTGTCTTTTTTCCATTGGACATTCTTTCCTGCTTTGTCAAAGATAAGTTGACCATAGAGTTGAGGGTCCATTTCTGGGCTCTCTATTCTGTTCCATTGATCTATGTGTCTGTTTTTGTGCCAGTACCATACTGTCTTGATGATGACAACTTTGTAATAGAGCTTGAAGTCCGGAATTGTGATGCCGCCAGCTTTGCTTTTCTTTTTCAACATTCCTCTGGCTATGCGGGGTCTTTTCTGGTTCCATACAAATTTTAGGATTATTTGTTCCATTTCTTTGAAAAAAGTGGATGGTATTTTGATGGGGATTGCATTGAATGTGTAGATTGCTCTAGGTAGCATTGACATCTTCACAATAGTTGTTCTTCCAATCCATGAGCATGGAATGTTTTTCCATTTTTTTGTGTCTTCCTCAATTTCATTCATGAGTATTTTATAGTTTTCTGAGTACAGATCCTTTGTCTCTTTGGTTAGATTTATTCCTAGGTATCTTATGGTTTTGGGTGCGATTGTAAATGGGATTGACTCCTTAATTTCTCTTTCTTCTGTCTTGGTGGTGGTGTATAGGAATGCCACTGACTTCTGTGCATTGATTTTATATCCTGCCACTTTACTGAATTCCTGTATGAGTTCTAGCAGTTTTGGGGTGGAGTCTTTGGGGTTTTCCACATAAAGTATTATATCATCTGCAAAGAGTGAGAGTTTGACTTCTTCTTTGCTGATTTGGATGCCTTTGATTTCTTTTTGTTGTCTGATTGCTGTGGCTAGGACTTCTATACTATGTTGAATAGCAGTGGTGATAGTGGACATCCCTGCCGTGTTCCTGACCTTAGGGGGAAAGCTCTCAGTTTTCCCCCTTGGAGAATGATATTTGCTGTGGGTTTTTCATAGATGGCTTTTATGATATTGAGGTATGTACCCTCTATCCCTATACTCTGAAGGGTTTTGATCAAGAAAGGATGCTGTACTTTGTCAAATGCTTTTTCTGCATCTATTGAGAGGATCCTATGATTCTTGTTCTTTCCTTTGTTAATGTATTGTATCACGTTGATTGATTTGCGGATGTTGAACCAACCTTGCAGCCCAGGGATAAATCCCACTTGGTCGTGGTGAAGAATCCTTTTAATGTACTGTTGGATCCTATTGGCTAGTATTTTGGTGAGAATTTTTGCATCCATGTTCATCAGGGATATTGGTCTGTAATTCTCCTTTTTGATGGGGTCTTTGTCTGGTTTTGGGATCAAGGTAATGGTGGCCTCATAAAAGGAGTTTGGAAGTTTTCCTTCCATTTCTATTTTTTGGAACAGTTTCAGAAGAATGGGTATTAATTCTTCTTTAGATGTTTGGTAGAATTCCCCTGGGAAGACATCTGGCCCTGGGCTTTTGTTTGTTGGGAGATTTTTGATGACTGCTTCAATTTCCTTAGTGGTTTTAGGTCTGTTCAGGTTTTCTATTTCTTCCTGGTTCAGTTTTGGTAGTTGATACATCTCTAGGAATGCATCCATTTCTTCCAGGTTATCTAATTTGCTGGCATAGAGTTGCTCATAATATGTTCTTAAAATTGTTTGTATTTCTTTGGTGTTGGTTGTGATCTCTCCTCTTTCAGTCATGATTTTGTTGATTTGGGTCATTTCTCTTTTCTTTTTGATAAGTCTGGCCAGGGGTTTCTCAATCCTGTTAATTCTTTCAAAGAACCAGCTCCTAGTTTCGTTGATCTGTTCTACTGTTCTTTTAGTTTCTATTTCATTGATTTCTGCTCTGATCTTTATCATTTCTCTTCTCCTGCTGGGTTTAGGCTTTATTTGCTGTTCTTTCTCTAGCTCCTTTAGGTGTAGGGTTAGGTTGTCGATTTGAGACCTTTCTTGTTGCTTGAAAAGGCTTGTATTGCTATATACTTTCCTCTTAGGACTGCCTCTGCTGCATCCCAAAGATTTTGAACAGTTGTGTTTTCATTTTCACTGGTTTCCATGAATTTTTTAAATTATTCTTTCATTTCCTGGTTGACCCATTCATTCTTTAGTAGGATGCTCTTTAGCCTCCATGTATTTGAGTTCTTTCCGACTTTTCTCTTGTGATTGAGTTCTAGTTTCAAAGCATTGTGGTCTGAAAATGACCAGGGAATGATCCCAGTCTTTTGGTACCGGTTGAGACCCGATTTGTGACCTAGGATGTGATCTCTTCTGGAGAATGTTCCATGGGCACTAGAGAAGAATGTGTATTCCGTTGCTTTGGGATGGAATGTTCTGAATATGTCTGTGAAGTCCATTTGGTCCAGTGTGTCATTTAAAGTCTTTATTTCCTTGTTGATCTTTTGCTTAGATGATCTGTCCATTTCAGTGAGGGGGGTGTTAAAGTCCCCCAGTATTATTGTATTGTTGTCGATGTGTTTCTTTGCTTTTGTTATTAATTGCCTTATATAATTGGCTGCTCCCATGTTAGGGGCATAGATATTTACAATTGTTAGATCTTCTTGTTGGATAGACCCTTTAAGTAGGATATAGTGTCCTTCCTCATCTCCTATTACATTCTTTGGTTTAAAATCTAATTTGTCTGCTATAAGGATTGCCACCCCAGCTTTCTTTTGGTGTCCATTAGCATGGTAAATGGTTTTCCACCCCTTCACTTTCAATCTGGGTGTGTCTTTGGGTCTAAAATGAGTCTCTTGCAGACAGCATATCAATGGGTCTTGTTTTTTCATCCAATCTGATAGCCTGTGACTTTTGATTGGGGCATTTAGCCCTTTTACATTCAGGGTAACTATGGAAAGATATGAATTTAGTGCCATTGTATTGCCTGTAAGGTGAGTGTTAGTGTATATTGTCTGTGTTCCTTTCTGGTCTGTGTTGCTTTTAGGCTCTCTCTTTGCTTAGAGGACCCCTTTCAATATTTCTTGTAGGGCGGGTTTTGTGTTTGCAAATTCCTTTAATTTTTGTTTGTCCTGGAAGCTTTTTCTCTCTCCTTCAATTTTCAATGACAGCCTAGCTGGATATAGTATTCTTGGCTGCATATTTTTCTCATTTAGTACCCTGAATATATCCTGCCAGTCCTTTCTGGCCTGCCAGGTCTCTGTGGATAGATCAGCTGCCAATCTAATGTTTCTACCATTGTAGGTTACAGATCTCTTGTCCCAAGCTGCCTTCAGGATTTTCTCTTTGTCTCTGAGACTTGTAAAGTTTTACTATTAGATGTCGGGGTGTTGACCTATTTTTATTGATTTTGAGAGGGGTTCTCTGTGCCTCCTGGATTTTGATGCCTGTTTCCTTCCCCAAATTAGGGAAGTTCTCTGCTATAATTTGCTCCAATATACCTTCTGCCCCCCTCTCTCTTTCTTCTTCTTCTGGGATCCCAATTATTCTAATGTTGTTTTGTCTTATGGTATCACTTATCTCTCGAATTCTGCCCTCATGATCCAGTAGTTGTTTATCTCTCTTTTTCTCAGCTTCTTTATTTTCCATTATTTGGTCTTCTATATCACTGATTTTCTCTTCTGCCTCATTTATCCTAGCAGTTAGCGCCCCCATATTTGATTGCACCTCATTAATAGCCTTTTTGATTTCAACTTGGTTAGATGTTAGTTCTTTTATTTCTCCAGAAAGGGTTTCTCTAATAGCTTCCATACTTTTTTCAAGCCCAGCTAGTGTCTTTAAAGTGATGATTCTGAACTCTAGATCCGACATCATACTAATGTCTGTATTGAGTAGGTCCCTGACGGTCGGTACTACCTCTTGTTCTTTTTGTTGAGGTGATTTTTTTCGTCTTGTCATTTTGTCCACAGGAGAATAGATGAATGAGAGAACAAAATGCTAACAGGGTAACAACGTCCCCAGAAAATACACTCTAAACAAATCGGAAAAGACCTGAAGCAGGGGGAAAAGAAAGGGAAAGAGAGAAAAAAGAAAAAGAAAAGGATAAAGATAAAAACAAACAAAAACAGAACAAAACAAAAAAGAACAGAATATGATCAAATATGATCAGGGTGGTACATAGATCAGTGCCACACACTAGATTTTGGGTGTATTTTGGTCTTTTAGAAGAAAGTGCCTCCCAAAATTTTAAAGAAAGAAAAACTTATATATGTACAAAAATAAGGGTTGATATGATGAAGGGATGGAATATGACTGTAAAGATGAAAATTATAAAAAAATTTATAAAAGGAATTGAAAAGAAGTTGTTTGAAAAAAGAAAGAAGAGGATTAAAAAAAAAAGAAAAAAAAGGGAGAGAATGTGATCAGGCAGGAGAGTAGAAAAAAACCATACACTAGAGATTTAGGGTATATTTTGATCTGTTAGAAGAAACTAGCTCAAAATTTTAAAGAGAGAACAACTTATATATATATGCCAAAAATACAGGTAACCACTATGAAGGGATAGAATATGACTCTAAAAATGAAAAATAAAAATGTTTTTTAAAAAAGGGATTGATAAGATGTTGGTTGAAAAAGGGAAAAAGAAAAATTCAAAAAAAAAATTAACTTTGAAAGACTAAAGAATCATGGTAAAAAAGCCATGGATTCTATGTGCATTATTCCCCTAGCGCTGGAGTTCTGCCATTCTCATTGGTCAGTAAACTTGGTCTTGACTGGCTGTTCTCGCTGATCTTCTGGGGGAGGGGCCTGTTGCCGTGGTTCCCAGATGTCTTTGCCTGAGGCGGAATTGCCCTTCCCTTGCCCAGTCCGTGCTAAGTAATCTGCTTGGGTTTGGTCTCAGGAGCTTTTGTTCCCTGCAAGCTTTCTGTACAGCTTTGGAGGCCGAGAGTGAAAATGGCGGCCTCCCAATCTCTGCCCCAGAGGAGGTGAGAACTCGGGGCCCCACTCCTCAGTGAGCCCCCAGAGAAAAGCAGTCAGTCACTCCCGTCTCCCCGGTCTCCGGCCACACTCTGTGCTCACCCGGCCTGTGACCGAGCATTTCTGTCTCTGGCACCCAACTCAGTTTGGAGTCTCCAAACCCAGCAGATCCCTGTGGTGCACTCCTGCGCTGCTCCTCCCAGGGGAGGAAGGTGAGTCTCCCCGGATCTGCTGCTTGTTAGGTCCCTGCTGGAGGAGCAGTGGCCGGACTGTGCCCTGGATCATGGTTTATGGCAACCCTGAGCTGAGAGCCCACGCCTCAGCTCCATCTCTGCAGCCGGCTTCCCCGCTCCGATACCTGGGAGCTCTGCAGCACTCAGGCACCCCCGGTCTTCCTGTGACCCCAGGGGTCCTGAGACCACACTGTCCCAGTGAGGGTTCCACCCCCCACTTAGCCACTGGAGCGACGTCCCTCAGCAGAGCCAACTTCTAAAAGTTCCGAATTTGTGCTCCGCTGCTCTATCACTTGCTGGTAGCGGCTGATGGAGGCTCCCTTCCCCGCCATCTATTCCCCGAATATCGCCTCAGATTCACTTCTCCGCATGTCCTACCTTCCAGAAAGTGGTCGCTTTTCTGTTCAGAGAGTTGTTGCTATTCTTTTCTTCGATCTCCTGTTGAATTTGTAGGTGTTCAGAATGGTTTGATCCCTATCCATCTGAATTCCTGAGACCAGACGAAATCCAGGTCTCCTACTCCTCCGCCATCTTGCTCCATGCCTCTCTTTCTTTTTTGAATATTTCTTTCTTTATTTTTGACTTTATGCAGTTTGATTATAATGTCAATGTAGTTCTGTTCAGATTTACTTCAGTTGGAGTTCTTTAAATTCTTTTATTTGTATGTCCATTACTTTTCTCAGATTTTGGAAAATTTTGGCCATTATTTCATCAGATAAGCTAAGCTCCTTTCTGGGATCCCACAGGCATATAAGGCGCTTAGGCTTTTTGAAATTCTCTTAATTTTTTGGTCTTTTGCACCTTTGGTTCCATGATATCAAATGACATGTCTTCCAGTTCACAGACTCTCCTGCCTGTCAAGTCTGATTTTGAACCCCTGTAATGAATGTTTCACTTTAGTTATGTGTGTGTGTATACACACACACACATATATATATATTTTTTTTTTGAGAGAGAGAGAGAGGGAGAGAGAGTGCAAGCAGGGGTGGGGGCAGAGGGAGAGATAGAAAGAATTTTAAGCGGGCTGCATGCCCAGTGAAGAGCCCAACACGGGGCTCAGTATCACAACCCTGAGATCATGACCTGAGTGGAAATTGAAATCAAGAGTCAGACACCTAACCAACTGAGCCACCCAGGTAGCCCTAGTTATTACATTTTTCAGCTCCAGAATTTTTGTTTGGTTGTTTTGAAAGTTTCTTTATCTTTTTTGATATTCTCATTTTGTCCATGCATCATTTTCCTGATTTCATTTGATTGTGTATCTGCGTTTTCTTTTAGTTCATTGAGCATCTTTATGACAGCTATTAAAAATTCTGTCTGGCAATTGATAGATATGCTTCTTTTAGTGTTAGTTCTAGGATTTTATGTTGTTTTGATTGGGTCTTGTTTCCTTGTTTCTTTGTATGGCTTACGATTTTTTGGCTGGAATTTGGGCAATTGAAAAACAACCACCATCTCAGTCTTTGCTACTGGCTTTTTTCAAGAGGAGATCTCCACCAGTCAACATGATCAGAGGTTCTAGGGCTTCTCAAACATTTTGTGATATCTTCCTCCCTCTAGTGTTGGTATTTGGAACTGTAGCTTTAGTGTGCTGCTTGAATCTGGTTTTGGTGGCTTTCGCCTGGCTTCCCATGGGGGCTCCTTTATCAGTTTAAATGTAATTTTCCCTGTATTTGATTTTTTTGAATTTTATTTTAATGCATTCCACATATTGAGTTTATTACAGTTTACTTAAAATTTCATTTAAAACTTCCTAAACAATTGGGAAAAAAAAACAGGGTGTTTTGATTCTATTTTTCCACTCTCCTGACTTTGTCAAATAGTTTAATGTTACACATAAGTCACGTGATTGCTTTATTGTGATTTTGAACAGCTTTTATCCATTATTACATTTTCTGTTTTTTTTTTTTCCAACTTTTACATAGATTTGGGGCTTTTTCTTTTCAGTTTCCTCCTCTTTCAGTATCATTCCCCTCAGATAATTGCCACTTTGACAGCTTCAAACTCTTGTTCAGAGACTTTCATTCATCTCCTTTTTCTGTTTGATTAAGTAGAATGCTTTTTGTGTTTTACTATTAGAAAATGATTTCACCAGTCTTTTCTGATAGATTCTTTACCAAGTTAAGAAATACTTTTTATTTCTGGTTTATTTTATCAAGAATGGATAGTTTTATCTATTGCCATTACTATATTTATCAAGTGTTCCTGTGTTTTTCTCTATTTTTAAAAAATTATTTATTTTAGAGATAAGTGAGTAATTGGGGGAAGTTACAGAGGGGCAGGAAGAGGGAAAGAATCTACGGCATACTCTGCGCTGAGCATGGATCCTGACACAGGACTTGATCTCACGACCCTGAGATCATGACCTGAGCTAAAACCGAGAGTTGGACACTTAACCAACTGAGCCACCCAGGGGCCCCTATGTTTTTCTCTATGTTTAGCCACCCAGGGGCCTCTATGTTTAATTGGTAAATATGTTATTTCAATATATCACTTTCACATATCACATAATGTTGGACCATTAAAGAAATAAACTTTACTAGATCATATTGTATTAATTGGAAATTTTGTATCATAGAGTATGGTTTAGTTTATATTAAGAATCTTTGTAAGTCTATTTATAATTCCCAAAGCCTCAACAATTAGGGAGTAATTGTGTAAAATATTGATTGTATATCCATATAATGCTACTGCTATAGTATGGAACCATTAAAAGGTATTATCAAAGTGTTAACTACATGGGAAGTTTTCATAGATGTCTTTTTTATTTAAAAAATTTTTACTCATAGTTAAAGAATACATATCTCAATGTGGTGGTGGAGCTTGGGATGGGAGAAACAAGTTGGAGTTAAGGTGATAAATAGTCTGAAACAAAAGAGAAGAGTCTTTAATATGCTTAAGTGCACAGGCTCCTAATCTCTGTGTTAACCTATATTCCGTCGACTTTTCTCTAAGCTTGGAATGAGGTGTCATTGCCAGAGTCACAACTTTTCCTTTATCATCACAGAGAAGGTTACTGCTGATCACAGTTAAACAGCAAACTTATACCCACCCAAATCATTTTATGTATTTGTATTTCTCTTGTTATTCCAAATACAAATCCTGAATTCAAGTAGGAAATGTGTTTGAATTTGAAACAAATTCCAGCATGATGAGTAAGGAGCAGAATAGGAAACCAGGTTCAATGGGGCCATTGTGTTATAAATTCCCTCTCTAGAGAGCCACTCCCCAAAGATGATCTTCACAGAAAGTAAAAGGGCCTACTATTTCAGTTGTTCATTTGGTTCTGTGTAGATCATGAGAATATGATTCTCTTTTCAACTGTCAAGTTTCCTGTTGCTTTGTCAGTTTATGTAAGCAAGAGAACTCTAAGACGGCAAGCCTGAAGAGGTCCATGGCTGATTTCATAATGTTCTCCTAAAAGGGTCAGCAGTTCTATGAATCCCCACAGTAATGCATGGAACACTATTATATTTGTTCTTTTTCTGAGATCTGAGACTAGAGTTTTACTCTGATATAGAAGATGGTGTTCAACCATACAGATTTCTATGATACCCATCTTGTATCTTCAGGTAAGGTAAAGCTCACATGACTCAAAGTTCCTCTATTTCCTCCTTCCAGCCCTCTCTGGTTTTATATTATTTTAAATACCACTTAATATGTGAATTATGAAAGAATTCCTTCTCCAGAATCAAGGCCAGGTTTTTTCCTGAGAGCTTATAAAAAAAAAAAAGTTACTTCAAAAATGTATTAGAACTCTTAAAGTATTTGCCAGTTCCCCATTTGTATTGCTCTGTGTAGGATTTGGGGTCCTAGGTCAGGGAAAGTTACGGTAAGTGAATGTGAAAACACCTTCTTTCAGTGAAGCTTCAAGTGAAAGACTGCCTATCATGTTTCTTTCTGTTACTTTTAGGGGGTAGAAGACAAGGAAATTTTATTGTGCTTGAGATTGCAAAATTTGAGGAATAGCCTTTGTGATCACAGCCAACTTTGACATATCTTTATAAATGATATATATGGACTTTAATATCTACTAAAGTATTTCATATAAACTGTGATCTTAATGAAAATCTTGACATAGATTAGGAATTGATTGTAATTTTTACGGCAATGTTTGATGTGAGCACAATATTATAGGACTTGGTTCCTTAAGTTTCTTTGTAAAATAAGGCAGATTGCCTGTAACTATTTTTGAGTGTATTTTTACTGAAGAGAGGAATCGAAATGGGAAACCTTCTAATAGATTTTTATTTTAATAGATTTTATTTTAATATTCTAAATGAATTTTCACCTAACGTAACACAATAAAATTAAAATCAGATAAGTTACAAACATTTACATCTATATTGTCCTCAAGTCAGCTCGACATATTTCTCTCACAAATAGATCAAAGAATATTAAGTATCAATATCATCAATATCTTTGTATGTTACAAACACTTAATTATTTATCTGTGTTTATTCAGTCCTTCTTCATCCACTGCTTGACCTAACAATTGTAGGTCCTGGGACACACTTGACTATTGTCAATACCAAGTAACTTTGTAAACCTTAGGATGGCAGAAGAGTTTTCATTTTTATTCACTGTATTCAGAACAGAATTATGAATGTATGACAATCATGGGAATACCACTGCATGGATTATGGTACTTTGTTATTTACTGACACACAGAATGATTTGACCCTACGCAAGGGATCTGCCCTAATGAGTAATACTTTAAGGCTACTTGTAATATGGAAATCTGTTTTTTGCAGCTTTAAAAACAAATGAATATTCCAGTATAAATAATTGCTCTAACGCTGTGAGTAAATTCATTTTCTTGGGCTTCCCTTATACTTGGGAAATTCAGATTCTCCTCTTTTCAGTCTTCTCTGGGACTTATATTCTGACACTAACTGGAAATCTGTGCATTATCTGTGCTGTGAGGTGGGACCATCAACTACAAACTCCAATGTATATCCTGCTGGCCAATTTTTCCTTCCTGGAGATCTGTTTTATCACCTCCACTGTTCCTAATATGCTAGCCAACTTGCTATCTGAGACCAGCACCATCTCCTTCTATGGCTGCTTCCTCCAGTTCTACTTCTTCTTCTCCATGGGTACCACTGAGACCTTCTTCTTGTCTGCCATGGCCTTTGACAGATACCTTGCTATCTGCAGGCCCCTGCACTACCCTACTGTCATGACTGTTCAGCGCTGCATCAGAATAGGAGCTGGGTGCTGGGTGTGTGGCTTCCTATACTTCCTCTTGCCTATTTATCTCATCTCTCAACTCCTGTTTTGTTGTTCCAAGAAGATTGATCACTTCCTGTGTGACCCAGGACCTCTTATGAAGCTGTCCTGTGTGCCAGCTCCTGCCACTGAGACCATCTGTGCCGTCTATAACTCAGTCCTCATTTTCTCCACCTTCCTTTTCATTACCAGCTCCTATACCTTGGTGATCAGAGCTGTGCTGAGGGTCCCCTCAGCAGAAGGTCGGCATAAGGCCTTCTCCACATGTGGCTCCCATCTGGCTGTGGTGTCCCTGTTCTATGGCTCTATCATGGTTGTATATGTAAGCCCAACAGCAGGCAATCCAGCCGGGATGCAGAAATATGTGACTTTGTTTTATTCTGTGTTAACTCCACTTTTCAACCCTTTGATCTATAGTCTTCGAAATAAAGAGATGAAGGCAGCTCTGAGAAAGTTATTTAGAATTGTGAGATTTAGTCAGAGGCATGGAAGAAATACTTGAGGCACTTTTGTTCACAACTGATATAATGTATGTGAAATAAATAATTAAAAGCTTGATATTCAATTGTATTAATGGAATTTAAAAAGTATTTTTGTGTTGAGGAACAGTCATTGTGATAGAATGTTTATAAACCTAACTATATCCATCTCTTCGTTTTTATTATTAGGGAAAATTATTAATAGTAAAATCAAATTCAAATAAAAATAAAGGAAAAATGATCACTAATCTTTCTGACACTTAGATTTAATACTTGCTAAAATTTTGCTGCTAAGATCACACACACATGCATACATGCAGTCAATCTGCCCTTTATTTTACATTTATTTCTAAAATTTTCTCAAGTGAGTCAAAAGTTATGTATGCTGAATTTAGAAAGCAGCATTTAGATGTTAATTCTTGAGTTTAAGAATTCCTCATATCAGTGAGATAACATAATAAAAAAAGATATTAATTCTTATGTCAGTACTAAAAACAGGACAAGATATATTCTTATGAAAGGTGATTCATCATTGATCATAATTGCATTTCTTCCCACTTTCTCACCAGGATTTAGTGAAAACACTCTTAATATTTAAATCCAGATGGTTGCCATTAACTTTTTCCATTATAAATTTACTTCTAAGAATTGTCTTTTAAAAAAGCTCTATTTAGGATGAACCATGCTTTGCCTTTTCCTGAAACGCTGTTTTTGCCTACTGTAAGGTAGGGTGGAATGACTAGTAACTGCCAGGTACTGCTGCAGTTGCTGGAGTTACTAGATTTACCTCTACTCACAGTCTCATGAATACTATATCGTGTACTCTCAACTAGAATTTTCCTTATCCTACAGAGAAAGCCTTTACCCAGTAACTCTCCCTGTACCCTACTCTCCCTTCTCTCAAATTCTATCAACTACTTTCCATATCTATGTATTTACCTATTCTAGACATCATATAAATGAAATCATACAATATGTGGCCTTTTGGGACTGGCTTCTTTCTTTCCCTTAGGATAATGTTTACAAGGTTCATTTACATCATAGCATACATATATCAGTACTTTGTTCCTTTTTATGGCTGTATAGCATTCCATCTTTTTTATAAAGCATTTTCCTTATCCATTCAACAGTTGGACATTTGAGTAGTTTCTGTTTTGTGGCTATTATTAGTAATGCTGCTGTGAACAGTCATGATCTTAATTTGAACCTTTTTTCACTTCCATAGGGTAGATCCCTGTGAGCAGAATTGCTGGGTCATGAGTTAACTGTAAATTGCACATTTTGAGGAACAGTCAGACTATTTTCCAGAGAGGCTACAATATTTTTATATCATACCCTCAATGTATGTAATGTGGATTTCAACTTTCTATTTTTTTTTTCTTTTAAAGATTTTATTAATGTATTTGTCAGAGTGAGAGAGCACACACAAGCAGGGGGAGCAACAGACAGAGGGAGTGGCAGGCAGAGGGAGAAGCCGGCTTCCCCAATGAGCAAGGAGCCTGATGTGGAACTCGATCCCAGGACCCTGGGATCATGACCTGAGCTGAAGGCAGATGCTTAACCCACTGAGCCACCCAGGCATCCCAACTTTCTATGTATTTTCACCAGTATTTGTTATTTTTTGCTTTTTTTGACTTGAGTCATCCTTCTGGGTATGAAGTAGTATCTTTTTATTTTCATTAACATTTCCCCTAATGTTATTGGTCATTGTTTCAAGTGCTTATTTTGGCCATTTGTCTTCTTTAGGGAAATATATATTCAAATCCTTTGAGCACTTTTAAAATGGGTTGTCTTTTTATTGTTGAACTATAGAAGGTATTAATAATATATTTTGGACATAAGTCCCTTACCAGATATGTAATCTGCAATTATTTTCTCCTAATCTATAGGCTGCCTTTTTACTTTCTTGAATATATCCTTTGAAGTTTTGACCTTTTTTGTACTTTTTAAATATATTTTTAGGGCGCCTGGGTGACTCAGTTGGTTAAGCGACTGCCTTCGGCTCAGGTCATGATCCTGGAGTCCCGGGATCGAGTCCTGCATCGGGCTCCCTGCTCGGCGGGGAGCCTGCTTCTGCCTCTGACCCTCCCCCCTCTCATGTGCTCTCTCTCTCTCATTCTCTCTGCCTCAAATAAATAAATAAATAAATAAATAAAATCTTTAAAAATATATATATATTTTTTAAAATTTATTTTTATTTAAATTCAAGTTAGTTAACCTATAGTGTATTATTAGTTTCAGGGAAGAGTTTAGTGATTCATCAGTTGCATATAACACCCAGTGTTCATTGCATCAGTTGCCCTCCTTAATGCCCATCACCCAATTATCCCATCCCCCCCCACCCACATCCCCTCCAAAAACTCTGTTTGTTCCCTATAGTTAAGAGTCTCTTTGATTTACCTCTCTGTTTTCATCTTATTTTATTTTTCCTTCCCTTCCCCTATGTTCATCTGTTTTGTTTCTTAAATTCCACACTTGAGTGAAATCATATGGTATTTGTCTTCCTTTGAGTGAATTATTTCATTTCACATAATACCCTCTGGTGCCATCCATGTTGTTGCAAATGGCAAGATTTCATTCTTTTTGATGGCTGAGTAATAATATTCTATTTTTTATATATACACCACATCTTCTTTATCCATTCATCCATCAGTGGACATCTGGGCTCTTTCCATATTTTGGCAATTGTGGACATTGCTGCTATAAACATTGGGGTGCATGTGCCCCTTTGAATCACTATTTTTGTATCCTTTGGATTAAATACCTATCAGTGCTATTGCTTTTGGTGTCAAGTATAAGAAACCATTGTCCAATCCATAGCCACAAAAATCACTCCTCTGGGTATATTATTATTTTTCAGTGAAGATCATGTTTACACCTTTTGAATTTATTTGGACATTTTAATAGGAATTTGTTAAGAATGAAATCATATGCAAGTTCCAAATAACTACTTTGAAGTAAAACCTCCCCGAACACTATTTGGTATGTTCAGGTGTGTTTCACAGTTTATAAAGCCATGTGAGTCACTGCATAATCATCTGTTTCTTGTTTTGCAATCTTGGTATTCTTGAAGAGATTATCTTGTATCACACATTTTCACGTGAAATCTATTTGATTATTTCTTTCAGCTTGTCAAGTCTTGATATAATCTTTTAAAACTAAATTATTTGCAATATTTATTGTCAAATATCCTCAGACATTTTAAATATTGGTTCAGGGTCACAGAATAGGATGAGAAATAAATTGTTGAAAAAAAGAAATAGACGGGCGCCTGGGTGGCTCAGTTGGTTAAGCGACTGCCTTCGGCTCAGGTCATGATCCTGGAGTCACAGGATCGAGTCCCGCATCGGGCTCCCTGCTCGGCAGGGAGTCTGCTTCTCCCTCTGCCCCTCCCGGTCTCTCATGTGCTCTCTCTCATTCTCTCTCTCTGAAATAAATAAATAAAATCTTTAAAAAAAAAAAAAGAAAAAAAATAGAAAAAGGCTAATTGTGGAATATGTCATAAAAGGAAGGATAGAGCTAATAGAATTATTATAATAATTATAGTGAAATATACTAATAATGTTCTTTATAAAGAAAACAAGAGATGGGTAAAAAAAAGGCCTTATTGTGTCTAAACTATTGGTAATGTTTTCAAAGCTTTTGGTTAATTTTGCTTCCATTGCTATATGAGGAATAATTTTCACACTTTCATATGTAACTGTTTGAAAATCATACTTTAATGATTTGATACAGTTTGTCATCCTTTATTTTTTAGCATTAGTATTCTAGGTTTTTTTTTTTTTTAAATTGATGTATTGGTATAATTAAAATGTTATAATAGGAACATTTCTGATGGTGGCCATCCTGCAGAATATCACATGCTTATTGCTGTTTGAGGAAGGAATTAAAGCAGTTGTTCACTTCACCCATGTGACATTCCTTGGGATAAAGAGATGATGACTTCATGGATTTAGACTTGTTTCTGACATCGAGAGATACACATTAAATATGGATAAGTTTTTAAGTTTTTATTTAAATTCCAGTTATCATATAGTGTAGTATTAGTACAATACCCAGTGCTTATCACAAGTGTACTCCTTAATCCCCATCAACTTTTGTATGCCAGTTATACCTCAGTAAAGCTGTTTTTGGAAAAAGAAAACAAAGTAAAATGGATTGGGTGTACACAGCATCCTGAAAAGAGTATCTCTAACATTTTTAGTCTGTAACACTGCCAGCATTATGCTTATTGCTTGTTCGGCATTACACCATGGAATCTTTATTTTTTTCTTGAAGTATAATTGATACACATTGGTACATTAGTTTGAGGTGTACAACATAGTAATTTGTCAAGTCTATACATTATGCTATGGTACGCCACAAGTGTAACTACCATATGTTACCATACAATGCTGTCATAATACCACTGACCATATTCCCCGTGCTGTACCTTTCATCCCCATGACTTATTCATTTCATAACTGGAAAACTGTATCTCCCACTTCCCTTCACCCATTTAGCCCTTCCACCCATATCCCTTCCCGCCCCCCCCCCCCCCGCTGCCCCCGCCCCGGCTACCATCAGATTCTTCTCTGTATTTATGGGTTTGTTTCTGCTTTTTTTTTTTTTGCTTGTTTGTTTGTTTGGTCTTTTATATTCTACATATAAGTGGAATCATTTGGTACTTAACTTTCGCCATCTGACTTATTATGTCACTTAGCATAATATCCTCTAGCTCATCTAGTTGCTACAAATGGCAAGATCTCATCTTTCTTATGGCTGTTATAATATTCCATTATAGTGTATGTATATCACCCCTGTGTGTATGTACATGTATGTATGTATATCATCTCTTTTTTACCCATTTATCCATGAACACTTAGGTTTCTTCCATATCTTGGCTATTGTAAATAATGCTGCAATAAACATAGGGGTGCATATATCTTTTTCAATTAGTGTTTTCAGTGTTTTTTGATGTGGAGGTGGGAGGGAATGAATATCCAATAGTGGAATTACTGGATTCTATGTTATTTCTTTAGTTAATTTTCTGAGCAACCTCCATACTATTTTCCACAATGGCTACACCAATTTACATTTCTAATAGCAGTGCCCAGGGGTTCCTTTCTTCCTACATTCTCACCAACACTTGTTATTGTCTTTTTTATTCTAGCCATTCTGACAGTGATATAATCTGAGGTGATACCTCATTGTGGCTTTGATTTGCCTTTCCTTGATGAATAGTGACATATGAATCTTTTCATGTGTCTATTGGCCATCTTTACATGCTCTTTGGAAAAATATGTATTCTGACCCTTCATTTTTAATCAGATTATTTGGGTGGTGAACTGTATAAATTTTCACTCAGTTGGATATTAACCCCTTATCAGATATATCTCTTACAGATGTCTTCTCCCATTTACTAGGTTGCCTTTTCACTTTGTTGATTGGTTCCTTTGTGAAGCAAAAGCTTATTTAGTTATAGACCTGATAGTTTATTTTTGCTTTTGTTTCCCTTACCTGAGGGGACATATCTAGAAAAATGTTGCTATGGTGAATGGGAAAGAGATTAGTGCCAGTGTTTTCTTCTAGGAGTTTTATGGTTTCTGGTCTCACTTGTAGGTCTTAAATCCATTTTAAGTTTGTTTTTAGGTATGGTATAAGAAAGGAGTCCAGTTTCATTCTTTTGCATATAGCTGTCCAGTTTTCCCAGCCCCATTTATTGAAGAGACTGGTTTTTCCCATTGTATATTCTTCTTCCTTCATCATGGATTGACTATATAAGCATGGTTTTATTTCTAAGCTCTCTATCCTCCCTCCTTGATCTGTGTGTGTGTGTGTGTGTGTGTACGCACATGTACCAATACCATACTGGTTTGATTACTACAGCTTTGTAGTATATCTTGAAATCTGAAATTGTGATGCCTCCAGCTTTTTTCTTCTTTCTCAAAATTGCTTTGGCTATTTAAGGTCTTTTGTAGTTCCATGTGAATTTTAGTATTTTTCTATTGCTGTGAAAAAAAGCTACTGATATTTTGATAGGGATTGCATTGACTCTGTAGATTGCTTTGGGTAATATGGACATTTTAACAGTTTTCTCCCAATCCATGAACACAGAATATCTTCCCATTTCTTTGTATCATCTTCAATTGCTTTCATCAGCATTTTATAGTTTTTGGAGCACAGGTCTTTCACCTCCTTGATTAAATTTATTTCTAGATATTTTATTCTTTTTGGTGCAATTGTAAATGAAATTGTTTTCTTAATTTTCTGCTACTTCATTATTAGTGTATAGAAATGCAACCAATTTTTGTGTATAAATTTTGTATCCTGCAACTTTGCTGAATTCATTTATTACTTCTAACTGCTTTTGCTGTAGTCTTTAGGGTTTTCTATGTATAACATCATGTCATTTGCAAACAGTGACAATTGAACTTCTTCCTTACCAATATGGTTGCCTTTTTTTTTTCTTGTCTGATTGCTATGGCTAGGGCTTCCAGTTCTATGATGAATAAAAGTGGTGAAAGCAAACATTGTTGTCTTGTCCCTGATCTTAGAGGAAAAGCTCTCAGTTTTTCACAATTAGGTATGATGTTAGCTATGGATTTTTCATTATGGCCTTTATTATGTTGAGGTATGTTCCCTCTAAACCCACTTTACTGAGGGTTTTATTTTAAAGATTTATTTATGAGAGAGAGACAGACAGAGAACAGGGGGAGGGGCAGAGGGAGAGAGAATCTTGAAGCAAACTCCCTGCTGAGTGAAGAGCCTGACTTGGGGCTTGATCTCAGGACCCTGAGATCACGACCTGAGCTAAAACCAAGAGACAGACACCCAACTGACTGAACCACCCAGGCCCCATTGAGGATATTTTATCCTGAATGGATGTTGTACTTTATCATGTGCTTTTTCTGCCTCTATTGAGATGATCATATGATTCTTTTTTTTTTTTAAGATTTTTATTTATTTATTTGAGAGAGAGAGAATGAGAGAGAGCACATGAGAGGGGTTAGGGTCAGAGGGAGAAGCAGGCTCCCCGCCGAGCAGGGAGCCCGATGCGGGACTCAATCCAGGGACTCCAGGATCATGACCTGAGCTGAAGGCAGTCGCTTAACCAACTGAGCCACCCAGGTGCCCGAGATGATCATATGATTCTTATCCTTCCTTTTTTGATATGCTGTATTATGTTGATTGATTTACAAATACTAAACCATCCTTGCCTCCCCAGAATAAATCCCACCTGATCATGGTGAATGATTTTTTTGATGTATTGTTGGATTTCATTTACTAATATTTTGTTAGGGATTGTTGCATCCATGTTAATGAGGGATTTTGTCCTGTAGTTTGCTTTTTTTGTGGATTCTGTGTCTAGTTTGGCCTTGTAGAATGTATTTGGAAGCTTTCCTTCTTTTTTTTTTTTGGAATAGTTTGAGGAGAATAGGTATTAATTCTTTTTTTTTTAATTATTTTTTAATTACAGTATAATTAACATACAGTGTTATATTAGTTTCAGGTGTACAATATAGTGATTCAACATTCTATGCATTACTCAGTATTCATGGTAAGTGTACTCTTAATCTTCTATACCTATTTCACCTATTGCCCCCACCTACCTCTCCTCTGGTAACCTTTGGCTTCTTCTCTGTATTTATGAATCTGGTTTTTGTTTGTCTCTTTTTTTTCTTTGTTCATTTGTTTTGTTTCTTTTGGTGGAGTCTTTAGGGTCTTCTGTATATAGATCGTGTCATCTTCAAATAGTGACAGTTGAACTTCTTCTTTACCAGTATGGTGGTCTATTTTTTTTTTTCTTGTCTGATTGCGTGGCTAGGGCTTCAAGTTCTATGATGAATAAAAGTGGTAAAAGCAAACATCCTTGTCTTATTCCTGATCTTAGAGGAAGAGCTCTCAGGTTTTTACCATTGAGTATGATGTTAGGTATGGGTTTTTCATATATGGCCTTTATTATGTTGAAGTATGTTTCCTCTAAACCTACTTTGTTGAGGGTTTTGATCATGAATGGATGTTGTACTTTGTCAAATGCTTTTTCTCCATCTATTGAAATGATCATAGGGTTTTTATCATTTCTCTTGTTGATGCAATGTATCATGTATTAACTGTTCCTTATTCTTTTATTATCTTTTTTTAGAGAGGAAGAGGGGCAGAGGGAGAGGGGAAAAGAGAATCTTAAGCATTTCCCATGTGCAGCATGGAGCGCAGCCCTTGCTGGGCTCCATCTCGCAACCCTGAGATCATGACCTGAGCCAAAATCAAGTTGGATGCTTAACTGACTCAGGCACCCAGGCACCTCAGTATTAACTGTTGTATAAATATTTGTTAGAATTTCCCTGTGAATCCATCCAGTCCTGGGCTTTTATTTGTTGGGAATTTTTGGGTTGTTGTTTCAGTTTTGTTACTAATTGGTTTGTTTAGGTTTACAATTTCTTCCTGATTCATCTTTGTAAGATGTTTTTAGAATGTTAGATATATGTTTTTTGGGAATTTATCCATTTATTCTAGTTTGTCCAATTTGTTGGCATACAATTTTTCATAATATTCTCTTATAATCCTTTGTATTTCTGTAGTATCAGTTGATACTGCTCTTTCATTTCTGATTTTATTTATTTGTGTCCTCTCTTCTTGATTATCTGGCTATATATTTGTCAATTTTAATTATCTTTTCAAGGAACTAGCTCTTGGTTTCATTGAACCTTTCTATTTTTTTGTCTCTATTTCATTTATTTCCACTCTAATCTTTATTATTTCCTTTATTCTGCTCACTTTGGTCTTTGTCACTGTTCTTCCTTTAGATGTAAGGTTAGATTGTTTGTTTGACATTTTTCTTATCTCTATATGTAGCCCTGTATCCCTGTAAATCTCCTCTTAGAATTGCTTTTGCCTTTAGGTCCATAATAAATTGGTACTCTCTGGCTCAAAATGAGAACTTCTTTTCTCTTTCAGTAATAACAATTAGAGAATTCCTTTAAGAGATTCTAAGGACTGGAGTCTAGAAAACAGGTAACGTTATAACAAATTGTGAAACTAGAACACACTAGAGAAATATAGGAAAAACTTGAATACAATGAAAGAGTAAAAGCCTAAAATAACCTATAGTGAGGATTCTTAGAAAATCTCATTTTCATAAGTGATCATGAAGGAGTAAGTTCATGGCTACCCCAAGGTTCTTGAAATAGGGTTCTGTCATTTTCTGAACCTGCATTATGCAATATAAAAATAAAATTTTAACTAAGTCCACATAGGAAAATTATTATTTCTACCAACATTTAATATGTAAAACTACCTTATCTGAGAAGACAGGAATTATGAAGACCTATGGGGAACGAGAGTGTTTTATATTAGCTTTCAGACCCCCATAATAATGATGACAAGTGGTAAAGAATTATAACTTATTTATGAAATTCTCCAGATTATTTTATCAGTATTAAACAGAAGTTAAAGGGTGCCTGGGGCCTCAGTCAGTTAGGCATTTGCCTTTGGCTCAGGTCATGATACTGGGGGCCTGGGATCGAGCCCTGCATTGGGCTCCCTGCTCAGCAGAGATTCTGCTTCTCCCTTTCTCTCTCCCTCTGCCTTTCCCCCTGCTCGTGCTCAACTCTCTGTCTCTCAAATAAATAAATGCAATCTTTTTTTATAAAAATAAACAAAAATTATCCCAACTAAATACAACATACTTTGGTGAATAAATTTATTCAGCAAGTTGTTTTCCATGAATAATATGTATTAGGCAGCAGTATTGAAGAAGGATTTGTGAAAGTGTTGACTATAAATGGCTTTGCTGTATAGCCTTGCCATTTTACATGTTACTGTACCATTAACACCAATCATAGAATTGTCTTCATGTGTTGTCAGTTACCTAGTACTGTGTGAAATGCAGTCTTATCTAAGTGTGTCATGTATATGTAAATAGATCTGCTTTCTCTATTGTATAGAGAAATTTACCTATTATTCCATAATTGGCACCTGAGCAGTACTGTTTTGAGAGGAAGAGGTACAGTTTATTTAATATACATGAGTAAATGCCATTTCTCAATGTATTCAAAGGCTGTATATTAAAAAATTTTAAATAAAAAGTAGGAAATAGAAACAAAACACATAATAAAGGAAGAGAATCTAAATATCAGTAAGGTCCATTCTTTGGCTTTTATTATTATAATTACCCTTCCCACTGGTCAAAATGATCTACTTTTACATCATAGTGATTCCATTTGTAATTGTTTAGAGTCAAGGCTATAGTAGTCACAGTTGTGTAAGTTTACTTTTTTTCCCAGAAAAGAACATTTCTTATGACTGAAGAAACCTGGCCAGGCTTCAGATACCGACTCTTCAGTTTTGACATAGCTGCCTTCATTTCTTTGTTCCTTAGAGTGTAGATAACCGGGTTTAAGATGGGAGTAATAAAACACAGCAAGGACTTTGTCAACAGAATAACCGCTGAAGGGCCACACATAGATGAAGATGCATGGTCCAAAGAACAGTGTGACCACAGTGATATGAGCAGTCAGTGTGGAGTAGGCCTTTGCCATGCTAGCAGACGAGCGGTTCCTAACAGTGATAAGTATCACAGTGTAGGAGACAACCAAGAGGAGAAAGGAGCTCATAGAAAGAAAGCCACTGTCTGCAACTATAAGTAGGCTGACAACATAAGTGTCTATGCAGGCCAGCTTGATCACTAGAGGGAGGTCACAGAAAAAACTGTCCACCTGATTTGGGCCACAAAAAGGCAAGTTAACAGTAAATGCCAACTGGCTAGTAGTATGGATGAAACCCACAAGCCAGGGGATAAGAACGAAAATAATACACACACGGCTACTCATTATTGTCATGTAGTGGAGAGGTTTGCATATAGCAACATAACGGTCATAAGCCATGGATACAAGGAGCACCATTTCACTGCCAGTGAAAAGGTGAATACAGAAAATCTGGGCCAGGCAGGCATTAAAAGAAATAGTCTTGTGCTCCACCAGAAAGTCTGCAATCATTTTGGGGGTAGCAAAAGAGGCAACACATATATCTATAAAAGAGAGGTTCGCAAGCAGAAAGTACATGGGGGTATGCAGGTGGGAATCTGAGGTTACAGTGAGGATGATAAGAAAGTTTCCCAGCAATATTGCTAAGTAAAGTAGTGAAAATATGAGAAACAACAAAGGTTGGAGCTCCTGGGAATTAGAGAGTCCCAGTAACACAAACTCGGTCACCCAGGAATGATTTGTCTCATTCATTGACTTTGGAAGGAACTTATCTTGTTACCTGAATAGGAGACAGACAGAGATCAATCAGTGAGCATGGGTTTCATTTCCCTGTCCCACTTCCTTCCTTAGAGATTCTAATTTCTACTTATATTTATATATCTGAATTTTCATACATCATTAAAAATTATTTAGGCAGCATAATAATAATAAAGAGGGATGGAGGGGAGAGTTTTGAGGAGATGTTTGACATTGGTATATCCAGTTATATGAATGTGAGGAATGTAATCTACTTACTTTACAAATGAAATTGAAAATCTGAAATGTTTTCTTGACATTATAGAAATCCAGTCTAAGAAATTACAGAGACAAAATCTGAATCATTTTTTCTACAATAAATTATATAACAATTTTTTGAATGGCTAACACAGAGGAAGACAATTTCACAATGTTGACCCCAAAAGTTAAACACAAAAATGTGTATACTGTATGAACCTATTTAAATAAAGTTCAAAGATAGGCTACACCAATCACTGATATTAAAAAAGCTCCTGGCGTGGTTATCCTGGAAGAGGAATAGGGAAGGAAGGTGACAGGAAGGGCTTCTGAAGTGCTGGTAATGTTCTGTTTCTTGATGTGGTTGATAGGTACATGGAAGTGTTTGCTTTGTGAAAACTTGCAAGATGTGCAAGATCTGCCATGTGTACTTTTGTGCATATTTTATTTATTAATAAAAAATAAATGAGGAGTTAAAGAGACACCATTACATTGTGTGAGAGCTCATAGGCAAAATCATTGCCTTGAGTGATTAGGTCTTATTCCCTTCTCTATTCAGTTAAAATTGAATGAACTAAAATACAAACCTAGCAAAACCCAAAGAGCTTATTGGAACTCTTCCTAGAGTTGTGACTCATCTCTTCCTGGGGTTCTGTTTTATGAAGGAATCTAGTGCATTTGTTCTTTTCAATTATTCCCTGATGTTAAGCTTCATTAAGCTCAGCTATTGTTGCTAATAGCCACAGATGTATTATTGAATTATGACTGACATTTCATTTAATTTGGTGGGGCTTTTAAAAATTATAGTTATATTGTACAGTAGTATTCATAAAAAGAAGTCCAGACCATGAAAAAACAATGTTTCTTCTTTTTTACGCAGTTATTCTACATTCTATTTTATCAACACTTTCTCCCTTTTATGTTATTTATACTTTTAAAATCTATCTAGAACTTGGAAACATTGTATAGTGAATAAGAAAAATAAAATGTGAAATGTAAAGAAATATCTCTTTCTACATCTAAATCAGGTCTTTGGAAGAGCGTGTCTTTTATTTTACTGATTTCTAGTTATCTGCAGTTTTTTGATATTAATGTCTTCTTAAATCTAATTGCAAGTTGCCTAGTGTTTCCTTGAGTTTCACTGGAGGATTTACACATAAAGACAGGGCATGTGATGAATAATTTTAACTCCCAGGAACCAAATTCAGGGACTCACCCCTATATTTCAAATCTCCAGTTCTCCAGAAAATTCCCCCAAAGAATTAATTCACATATCACTACCAATTATATCAAAACTATGGCTCTAGGATTTTCAGAAGAGACTAACAGCAGAGTCTGAAGTCAGAACAGGCTGGAGGTAAAATTATACAATGGAGTAAGTTTGTCTTTGAGGAGCCATCATATTCTCCTCAGTGTGTTTCTCCCTTCCTCATCATTTCTTGGTAGCCTGTTTTTAAGTTAACTCTAGGTTCACAGCATGGCCTATCCTCCCTGGGAAATACCGTGACTCTTAGACTCCTTGACACAAATACTGTAATGAATTGCTAGAAGCAGGCAAGGAAATGATACCCAACAAGACCAACTGATAGTTCATATGTATCCTGTCAGAAACAGCAAAGCCTAATATTAAGCACAGGGAATGAATCTCTCAGGGAGACCTTCTAGAGAAACAGCAGAAAGGGGTGGCAGAGAAGACTTTCTGGTACCTTAGGAATAAAACACATAATCCACTTTTGTGAGAAAATCACCACAGGAATCATCCTCCCAATAAATCTTCTGCAAAGCTCTATGCTTCCATGTCAGTGGCTTCTTGGGGGGCTCAGAAAAAGAAAAGACCCTGTTTTTCATGGAGGAAAGTAGTAGGCAAATTGATTCAATCAAGAGCTGGGATTCTTAATATAGGAAACTAACACGATGAGCAACAGAAACTCTAAATAAGTGTACTCTAAATAGAAATTCTTTAGTTCTGATATAAATGCATTCTTTTTAAGGTGATTTGATCTGTAAGTAAGTACATGCCCACCTTCTCAGGGCACTGAGCTGTGTACTGGTGATAGAACAGTTAGGTTTGTAACTTGCCTCCTGAGAGATCACTGACTGATATTCATCCCTTTTTTATTTAGTGAAGTTGGTGAGTCCTCATTTTCCTTCACTGGCTAGCACATTCCTTTTAAATGAAATAGGCGTGCTCGCTTCAGCAGCACATATATTAAATGAAATAGGCTGTCTTTTTACACCAAATAAAACTGCTGTAAAATAGTGAAAAAGTAAAGCTATTAAAATTTTTAAATCTATGTTAGGGAGGCCGGGGTGGCTCAGTCAGTTAAGCATCTGTCTCTTGGTTTTGGCTCAGGTCATGATCTCAGGGTTGTGGGGTCAAGCCCCACATGGGGCTCCACGTTCACTGCAAAATCTGCCTGAGGATTCTCTCTCTCTCCCTCTCCTTTCCCCCTCTACCCACTCAGAAACACTGTCTCTCTCAAAAAATAAATTAAAAAAAATAGGGGCGCCTGGGTGGCTCAGTTGGTTAAGCATCTGCCTTCAGCTCAGGTCATGGTCCCCGGGTCCAGGGATTGATCCCCAAGTCGGGATCCCTCTTTAGCGGGGGGCCTGCTTCTCCCTCTCCCTCTGCTTCTCCCCTTACTTGTGCTCTCTCACTCTCTCTCTCTGTCAAATAAATAAAAAATCTTTAAAAATAATAAAATAAAAGAAATGTATTGTTTGAAATCAGAGTATTTTCTGATAATTTTATATGCTCAAAGTGGTATGTATGACCTGACTCATCCAGGAATGAGTTTCTAATTAGTAGATGTGTTCTTGCAAAGACCAATCTTTCATTTCTTGTAGTATTTGAAAGTAAATTAATGCATGCATACAAGGTTGTACTAGGTGACCCTCAGGTCCCTCCTTTTTGAAATTCTGTCAAATAAATCTTTTCCTACTACTACTGTCTTGGATATTATGACTGGTGGATTTAAATCAAGTAAGTAGAAGTATTGTTTACAAGAGGCCAGCAATCTTTCTCAGATCAAAGATCCATCTTTCACAAGTTTTCCAGCATTGCCACTCCCTTTACCCTCCCTCTCTAAATCCAGATCAAAGATGTAACACTCACTGGAGACAAATGCTACTGTGTGGTCTTTGTAAGGATACTGACAAAGTGCTTTCACTTACCTAAGATGAAATGGGGTGTGTGATATATCCTATAATTTGTAGTCATTAACGCTTAGTAGGTATTTAGTTGTTACTTCCACATCTCCTAAGAAAATAGACCTTGCTCTGTAGAGATTAATCATAAAGTTTACTTTTAAATAAGAAGGGAGTAGACTGAGGATGGATGTCCATAGCCAGGATGGACTGTCTTCATAGAGGTGAGAGAAGGCTGAATGCAGTATTTGAATTTAGGTCCGGAGTAGCTGAGGGAGTACTTGGATCCCTCAGGAATCTAAGGAGACAAAGGAGTAGACAAAAAGGAAGACATGCTAAAGAAAAATTTCCTGTTTCACAGTTTTGCAAAGAATTCAGCCTAACTGTAGCTATCTTGCTTCTGTTTTCAATAGCAGTAAACTAGATGATTACAAATAACTTTCAGAGACCTCTAGAAATCAATACCAATCATCTACAACTTAGGATCACATGAAGAGGATCATTTCTTAGTCTCCACTGCAGCTTCAAGTATAGCATATTTACCCACATATATTAGGAAAATGCTTTTTTTCAACTTAGCCTCATCCGACAAGTCCAGAAATATGGATGAAATTCTTCAGTTTTAATATTGTTCGTAAGGGGAAGTTTCAGCAACAATCTACAGCAGTTTCATTTAAGTTTTCTTTTAAAGATCAGCAAGAATATTTTTTAGGAAGTATCACTTAGTAGGATAGTAATTGTTATGTGATTTGGGGTCTGTAAAGAGAGGTATTGGAATATTGTATCATTTTATCAAAACCATGTTTAGGGAATATTTAGGCTTTTTCTTCCCTTCATCTCAAAGTGTAGATAACTTTGTTCCTTGCTTCTCAGAGATGTGTTATGTATGATCATTAAATAATTGAATCAAACATTTTGTGTAATAGCAATATAAAGAATTTACCATAGTATTAATAAGATTGTAAAAGATAGTAATCATATATGGGCTATCCTCTTTTTTTTCTTTTCTCACAAAAAGAATATATATCAAGCAAGATATTTGGATTTTCATGTTACTTGTATTTTCTAGTCATGAATTAGCAAAGAGCATTCTAATTATAAGGTTTAAAATAGCCTGAAGTCCAAATCAACAGATGATGTTCAAAGAAATTGTAGCCTGAGTTATAAAAAATATCTGTTCAAATGCTGCCTCTCAATAAATAATGTCACAATTTTAGGCTAATCACATACCCTTCAAGGTGCTCTGTGTCTCTTCAAAAAAAGAGGGAAGAAGTCTCCTTCCTAATTCTAATATTCTCTAATTCTCTGGCTTTTGAAAGCATGACCCGTCCACAAAAGTTAATTCAGTGACAGAAGTATAAAAGGTTGTACTGAAATAGAAGTATATTCAGTTAAAAGGCTAAACCTATCCTGCTTTTAGCAAAAAAAATATGGCCATCAGTCACTTCTCAGACTTAGATATTTGGGCAGCTAATGGCAAAATGGACATAGAAGATTAATTGAAAGGCTGAGAGAAATTGTCTTTCTCTGTTCTCTGTTGTGACCAAATTAGGAGGCTGCAGAACAACAGTGCGCTTCTTGTCCCTAGCCTTATATTGTACCAACTGGGAGAAGCAATATTCTTCAGGATCCATTGGGTGGGGTGCAAATGTTGGGGAACCCATGTCTTTCCAGACTTTAATCTCCATCATTTATACCTTGAAGTATCCTCAACACATAGATTGAAGAAAAGCCATTAAAATTGTTAGAAGCTAATTAGTGATTTGACATCACTGGATTGCAGTGTAGTACTGGTGATAGAAGAGAGTTGTGATAGTAGAAATCACCTTCATTAGGGCTAATTATGTTAGAGAGTTTGTGCACAAGAGTTACAGTGCATCACCTTGAGGATTTTACAAATGGAGAAAGGAGCAGGACTAATGGAAATGTTTTGTCCTGTTGGAGAAAAATGTAACATGGTGGAAACAACAAAAGCAATGAATAAATTTCTTGGTTATTCATTTCTGCTTCAGGAGAGCTTTAGCACAATTTAGGTCCCAGGAGAGTCAAAAATTGATGAGAAGATATTTGTGCCTTTGCATGATACATAGCAGTGCAAACGTCTTGGTGTTTTTATAGTTCTAGAAGAGCCACATGCTTAGTTTCCAAGGCAAAGTTTCTAGTGTAGGGCAGTGAGAGCCATTTTACAGTAGAAGCACTATATCCTACAGAGTAGGTTCTAGTGAAGCGACTTAAAGTCATCTCCAAAAATTTGAAATTTTTTAGTTGAAATTTTTAGGAAAAATATTTGCTGTTGGGTGAAACTCTGATGTTCTCCTTCCCTGAGGTTATTTTGTATTTAAGAACAGAATATAAAAGGATAAAGAAAGTTCCCTTCTTATTCTCACATAGAATTTTGATGCTGATATGAACACTAGAAATCAGCTAAATCAACATCCTAAGTTGTTAAATAGGTTGAATGAATTCTTAAAGAATTAGTTTCTTGACTCAGATTGTACTTTCCAGTTTGGGGACATATCTTCTTTTTTTTTTAATTTTTTATTGTTATGTTAATCACCATACATTACATCATTAGTTGTTTTTTTTTTAAGATTTTATTTATTTGACAGAGAGAGACACAGCGAGAGGGGGAACACAAGCAGGGGGAGTGGGAGAGGGAGAAGCAGGCTTCCCGCCAAGCAGGGAGTCCGATGCGGGGCTCAATCCCAAAACCCTGGGACCATGACCTGAGTTGAAGGCAGATGCTTAATGACTGAGGCACACAGGCGCCCCACATCATTAGTTTTTGATGTAGTATTCCATGATTCATTGTGTATAACACACCCAGTGCTCCATGAAAAACATGCCCTCTTTAATACCCATCACCAAGCTAACCCATCCTCCCACCCCGCTCCCCTCTAGAACCCTGTTGGTTTTTCAGAGTCTATCGTCTCTCATGGTTTGTCTCCCCCTCCAATTTCCCCTACTTCATTCTTCCCCTCCTGCTATCTTCTTCTTATTTTTTATTAACATATATTGTATTATTTGTTTCAGAGGTACAGATCTGTGATCCAACAGTCTTGCACATTTCACAGTGCTCACCATAGCACATACCCTCCCCAATGTCTATCACCCAGCCACTGCATCCCCCCATCCCCCACCACTCCAGCAACCCTCAATTTGTTTCCTGAGATTAAGAATTCCTCATATCGGTGAGGTCATATGATACATGTCTTTCTCTGATTGACTTATTTCGCTCAGCATAACACCCTCCAGTTCCATCCACGTCGTTGCAAATGGCAAGCTCTCATTCCTTTTGATGGCTGCATAATATTCCACTGTATATATATATACCACTTCTTCTTTAGCCATTCATCTGTCGATGGACATCTTGGCTCTTTCCACAGTTTGGCTATTGTGGACATTGCTGCTATAAACATTGGGGTGCACATACCCCTTCAGATCCCTACATTTGTATCTTTGGGGTAAATACCCAGTAGTGCAATTGCTGGATCGTATGGTAGCTCTATTTTCAACTTTTTGAGGAACCTCCATACTGTTTTCCAGAGTAGCTGCACCAGCTTGCATTCGCACCAACAGTGTAGGAGGGTTCTCCTTTCTCTGCATCCCCTCCAACATCTGTCATTTCCTGACTTGTTAATATTAGCTATTCTGACTGGTGTGAGATGATATCTCATTGAGGTTTTGATTTGGATTTCCCTGATGCTGAGCGATGTTGAGCACTTTTTCATGTGTCTGTTGGCCATTTGGATGTCTTCTTTGGAAAAATGTCTGTTCATGTCTTCTGCCCATTTCTTGATTGGATCATTTGTTCTTGGGGTATTGAGTTTAATACATTCTATAGATTTTGGATACTAGCCCTTTATCTGATAGGTCATTTGTAAAAATCTTCTCCCATTCTGTCGGTTGTCTTTTGGTTTTCTTGACTGTTTCTTTTGCTGTGCAAAAGCTTTTTATCTTGAAGAAGTTCCAATAGTTCATTTTTGCCCTTGCTTCCCTTGCCTGTGGTGATGTTTCTAGGAAGAAGTTGCTGTGGCTGCGGTCAAAGAAGTTGCTGCCTGTGTTCTCCTTTAGGATTTTGATAGACTCCTGTCTCACATTGAGGTCTTTCAACCATTTGGAGTCTATTTTTGTGTGTGGTGTAAGGAAATGGTCCAGTTTCATTCTTCTGCATGTGGCTGTCCAATTTTCCCAACACCATTTGTTGAAGAGACTGTCTTTTTTCCATTGGACATTCTTTCCTGCTTTGTCAAAGATTAGTTGACCATAGAGTTGAGGGTCCATTTCTGGGCTCTCTATTCTGTTCCATTGATCTATGTGTCTGTTTTTGTGCCAGTACCATACTGTCTTGATGATGACAACTTTGTAATAGAGCTGGAAGTCCGGAATTGCGATGCCACCAGCTTTGCTTTTCTTTTTCAACATTCCTCTGGCTATTCGGGGTCTTTTCTGGTTCCATACAAATTTTAGGATTATTTGTTCCATTTCTTTGAAAAAAGTGGATGGTATTTTGATGGGGATTGCATTGAATGTGTAGATTGTTCTGGGTAGCATTGACATCTTCACAATATTTGTTCTTCCAATCCATGAGCACGGGACGTTTTTCCATTTCTTTGTGTCTTCCTCAATTTCTTTCATGAGTATTTTATAGTTTTCTGAGTACAGATCCTTTGCCTCTTTGGTTAGATTTATTCCTAGGTATCTTATGGTTTTGGGTGCAAGTATAAATGGGATCGACTCCTTAATTTCTCTTTCTTCTGTCTTGTTGTTAGTATATAGGAATGCCACTGATTTCTGTGCATTGATTTTATATCCTGCGACTTTACTGAATTCCTGTATGAGTTCTAGCAGTTTTCGGGTGGAGTCTTTGGGGTTTTCCACATAAAGTATCATATCATCTGCAAAGAGTGAGAGTTTGACTTCTTCTTTGCCAATTCAGATGCCTTTGATTTCTTTTTCTTGTCTGATTGCTGTAGCTAGGACTTCTAATACTATGTTGAATAGCAGTGGTGATAGTGGGCATCCCTGCCACGTTCCTGACCTTAGGGGGAAAGCTCTCAGTTTTTCTCCATTGAGAATGATATTCGCTGTGGGTTTTTCATAGATGGCTCTTATGATATTGAGGTATGTACCCTCTATCCCTATACTCTGAAGAGTTTTGATCAAGAAAGGATGCTGTACTTTGTCAAATGCTTTTTCTGCATCTATTGAGAGGATCATATGGTTCTTATTCTTTCTTTTATTAATGTATTGTAGCACATTGATTGATTGGCAGATGTTGAACCAACCTTGCAGCCCAGGGATAAATCCCACTTGGTTTTGGTGAAGAATCCTCTTAATGTACTGTTGGATCCTATTGGCTAGTATTTTGGTGAGAATTTTTTCATCCATGGTCATCAAGGATATTGGTCTGTAATTCTCCTTTTTGATGGGGTCTTTGTCTGGTTCTGGGATCAAGGTAATGGTGGCCACATAAAAGAGTTTGGAAATTTTCCTTCCATTTCTATTTTTGGGAACAGTTTCAGAAGAATAGGTATTAATTCTTCTTGAAATGTTTGGTAGAATTCCCCTGGGAAGCTATCTGGCCCTGGGCTTTTGTTTGTTGGGAGATTTTTGATGACTGCTTCAATTTCCTTAGTAGTTATAGGTCTGTTCAGGTTTTCTATTTCTTCCTGGTTCAGTTTTGGTAGTTGATACATCTCTAGGAATTCATGAGTATCTTCTAGGTTATCTAATTTCCTGGCATATATTTGCATATAATATGTTCTTATACTTGTTTGTATTTCTTTGGTGTTGGTTGTGATCTCTCCTTTTTCATTCATGGTTTTATTTATTTGGGTCATTTCTCTTTTCTTTTTGATAAGTCTGGCCAGGGGGTTATCCATCTTGTTAATTCTTTCAAAGAACCAGCTCCTAGTTTCGTTGATCTGTTCTACTGTTCTTTTAGTTTCTATTTCATTGATTTCTGCTCTGATCTTTATCATTTCTCTTCTCCTGCTGGGTTTAGGCTTTATTGGCTGTTCTTTCTCCAGCTCCTTTAGGTGTAGGGTTAGGTTGTGTATTTGAGACCTTTCTTGTTTCTTGAGAAAGGTTTGTATTGCTGTATACCCTCCTCTTAGGACTGCCTTTGTGCATTCCAATGATTTTGAACAGTTGTGTTTTCATTTTCATTCGTTTCCATGAATTTTTAAAATTGTTCTTTAATTTCCTGGTTGACCCATTCATTCTTTAGTAGGATGTTCTTTAGCCTCCATGTATTTGAGTTCTTTCCGACTTTTCTCTTGTGATTGAATTCTAGTTTCAAAGCAGTGTGGTCTGAAAATATGCAGGGAATGATCCCAATCTTTTGGTACCGGTTGAGACCTGATTTGTGACCTAGGATGTGATCTATTTTGGAGAATGTTCCATGGGCTCTAGAGAAGAATGTGTATTCTGTTGCTTTGGGATGGAATGCTCTGAATATATCTGTGAAGTCCATTTGGTCCAGTGTGTTATTTAAAGTCTTTATTTCCTTGTTGATCTCTTGCTTAGATGATCTGTCCATTTCAGTGAGGGGGGTGTTAAAGTCCCCAGTATTATTGTATTGTTGTCGATGTGTTTCTTTGCTTTTGTTATTAATTGCCTTATATAATTGGCTGCTCCCATGTTAGGGTCATAGATATTTACAATTGTTAGATCTTCTTATTGTATAGACCCTTTAAGGAGGATATAGTGTCCTTCCTCATCTCTTATTACATTCTTTGGTTTAAAATCTAATTTGTCTGCTATAAGGATTGCCACCCCAGCTTTCTTTTGGCATCCATTAGCATGGTAAATGGTTTTCCACCCCCTCACTTTCAATCTGGGGTGTCTTTGGGTCTAAAATGAGTCTCTTGCAGACAGCATTTCGATGGGTTTTGTTTTTTAATTCAATCTGATAGCCTGTGTCTTTTGATTGGGGCATTTAGCCCATTCACATTCAGGGTAACTATGGAAAGATATGAATTTAGTGCCATTGTATTGCCTGTAAGGTGAGTGTTAGTGTATATTGTCTGTGTTCTTTTCTGGTCTATGTTGCTTTTAGGCTCTCTCTTTGCTTAGAGGACCCCTTTCAAGATTTCTTGTAGGGCTGGTTTCGTGTTTGCAAATTCCTTTAGTTTTTGTTTGTCCTGGAAGCTTTTTATCTCTCCTTCAATTTTCAATGACAGCCTAGCTGGATATAGTATTCTTGGCTGCATATTTTTCTCATTTAGTGCTCTGAAGATATCATGCCAGTCCTTTCTGGCCTGCCAGGTCTCTGTGGATAGGTCTGTTGCCAGTCTAATGTTTCTACCATTGTAGGTTAGAGATCTCTTGTCCCAAGCTGCTTTCAGGATTTTCTCTTTGTCTGTGAGACTCGTAAGTTTTACTGTTAGATGTAGGGGTGTTGACCTGTTTTTATTGATTTTGAGAGGGGTTCTCTGTGCCTCCTGGATTTTGATGCCTGTTTCCTTCCCCAAATTAGGGAAGTTCTCTGCTATATTTGCTCCAATATACCTTCTGCCCCCCCTCTCTCTTTCTTCTTCTTCTGGGATCCCAATTATTCTGTTGTTTCATCTTATGGTATTGCTTATCTCTCGAATTCTGCCCTCGTGATCCAGTACTTGTTTATCTCTCTTTTTCTCAGCTTCTTGATTTTCCATCATTTGGTCTTCTATATCACTAATTCTCTCTTCTGCCTAATTTTTCATAGCAGTTAGCGCCCCCATTTTTTATTGCACTTCATTAATAGCCTTTTTGATTTCGACTTGGTTAGATGTTAGTTCTTTTATTTCTCCAGAAAAGGTTTCTCTAATAACTTCCATGCTTTTTCAAGCCCAACTAGTATCTTTAAAATCATCATTCTGAACTCTAGTTCTGACATCTTACTAATGTCCATATTGAGTAGGTTCTGGCAGTCGGTACTGCCTCTTGTTCTTTTTTTTTTTAGGTGTTTTTTTCCATCTTGTCATTTTGTCCAGAGGAGAATAGATGAATGAGAGAACAAAATGCTAACAGGGTAACAACATCCCCAGAAAATATACTCTAAATAAATCAGAAAAGACTTGAAACCGGGGGAAAAGAAAGGGAAAGAAAGAAAAAAGAAAAAGAAAAAGATAAAAACAAACAAAAAGAGAACAAAACAAAAAAACAATATGATCAAATATGATCAGGCTGGTGAATAGATCAGTGCCACACACTAGATTTGGGTGTATTTTGGTCTGTTAGAAGAAAGTGCCTCCCAAAATTTTAAAGAAAGAAAAACTTATATATGTACAAAAATAAGGGTTAATATGATGAAGGAATGGAATATGACTATGAAGATGAAAATTATAAAAAATTTTATAAAAGGAATTGATAAGAAGTTGGTTGAAAAAAGAAAGAAGAGGATTTTAAAAGAAAAAGAAAAAAAGGGAGAGAATGTGATCAGGGAGGAGACTAGAACAAAGCCATACACTAGAGACTTAGGGTATATTTTGATCCTGTTAGAAGAAACTTTATCTCAAAATTTTAAAGAGAGAACAACTTATATATATATGCCAAAAATAAGGCTAACTACTCTGAAGAGATAGAATATGACTCTAAAAATGAAAAATAAATTTTTTTTTAAAAAAAGGGATTGATAAGATGTTGGTTGAAAAAGGGAAAAAGAAAAATTCAAAAAAAAAAAAAGACAGTTTAAAAAAAATTAACTTTGAAAGACTAAAGAATCATGGTAAAAAAGCCATGAATTCTATGTGCAGTATTCCCCTAGTGCTGGAGTTCTCCTGTTCTCCTTGATCGGTAAACTTGGTCTTGGCTTGCTGTTCTTGCTGATCTTCTGTGGGAGGGGCCTGTTGCCATTGTTCCCAAATGTCTTTGCCTGAGGCGGTCCTTGCAGTCTGGGCTAAGTAATCTGCTCCAGTTTGCTCTCAGGAGCTTTTGTTCCCTGCAAGATTTCTGTACAGCTTTGGAGGATGAGAGTGTAAATGGTGGCCTCCCAATCCCCACTGGAGGAGCCGAGAACTTGGGTCCCCACTCCTCAGTGAACCCCCAGAGAAAAGCAGTCAATCGCTCCTGTTTCCCCGGTCTCTGGCTGCACTCCGTGCTCACCCGGCCTGTGACAGAGCATTTCTATCTCTGGCACACGACCCCATGTGGAGTCTCCAAACCCAGCAGATCACTACGGTGTGCTCCCTTGCTGCTCCTCCTGGGGGAGAAAGGGGAGTCTCCCCGGATCTGCCGCTTGTTGGGTCCCTGCTGGAGGAGCCGTGGCCCGACTGAGCCGGGGATCACGATTTATGGCAACCCCAAGCTGAGAGCCCACTCCTTGGCTCTGTCTCTCTAGCCGGCTTCCCCGCTGCAATACCTGGGAGTTCTGCCACATTCAGGCACCCCCGGTCTTTCTGTGACCCCAAGGGTCCTGAGGCCACACTGTCCCATGAGGGTTCCACCCCCCCCCCCCCCCCCCCCGCCCCTTGGGTGACATCCCTCAGCGGAGCCGACTTCTAAATTTTGTGCTCTGCTGCTCTATCACTTGCTAGTAGGCTGACGGAGGCCCCTTCCCCCGCCGCCTATCTTCCTGAATATCGCCTGGGATTCACTTCTCTGCACGTCCTACCTTCCAAAAAGTGGTTGCTTTTCTGTTCAGAGAGTTACTGCTATTCTTTTCTTCCATCTCCACTTTCAAAGCAAGTATGGAAGATAAGATGTCCTTTCTTGGACTGTCCACAGTATCCAGACAGAAGCACCATATATTTGCTCACATTCCCTCTGATGGCATCGTCATTTCCCATATCATTGCCTCTTCTTTTCTCCTTTCTGCTGTCTGGCAGAGGATGGCTGGATCTCTAGCAATTTTGAACTCTGTGAAACATTTTATTCTGCCTCAGGCACCGTCTGGCTCCGCTCTGCCATTTTTTGTTGTCCCTTGCGTCTAAGCCCATGCGAAAATCGCGGGGCAGTGGGGAGTGGGCAATGGGATCGCGGGCTGACAGAGCTCCCTCAGGAACTGAAAGAGTCATATGTTTCTTATCCTTTCTTTAATATGGTTTATCAGGTTGATTGATTTGCAAATATTGAATCACTTTTCCATCCCAGGAATAAATCCCACTTGATCATGGTGGATGATTTTTTAAATGTACTGTTGGATTTGGTTTGCTAGTATTTCATGGAGAATTTTTTTTTTTTAAGATTTTATTTATTTGACAGAGAGACACAGTGAGAGAGGGAACACAAGCAGGGGGAGTGGGAGAGGGAGAAGCAGGCTTCCCGTGGAGCAGGGAGCCCGATGCGGGGCTGATCCCAGGATCCTGGGATCATGATCTGAGCTGAAGGCAGACGCTTAAAGACTGAGCCACCCAGGCATCCCTCGTGGAGAATTTTTACATCCATGTTCAGGATAGATGTTGCCCTGTAGTTCTTTCTTAGTGGTGTCTTTTTCTTGTTTTGGTATCAGGCTAATGCTGACCTCATAGAATGAATTTGGATGTTTTCCTTCCATTTCTATTTTTTTTTTTTTTGGAATAGTTTCAGGAGAAAAACTGTTAACTCTTCTGTAAACGTTTATTCCCCTGTGAAACCATGTGGTCCTGGACTTTTGTTTGTTGGGAGTTTTTTTTTTTTAAAGATTTTATTTATTTGACAGAGAGAGAGGGAGAGAGAGAGGGAACACAAGCAGGGGGAGTGGGAGAGGGAGAAGCAGGCTTCCCGCTGAGCAGGAAGTCTGATGTGGGGCTCGATCCCAGGACTCTGGGAACATGACCTGAGCCAGAGGCAGATGCTTAACGACTGAGCCACCCAGGCGCCCCTGTTGGGAGATTTTTGATTATTGATTCAATGTCTTTGCTGGTTATCAGACTGTTCAAGTTTTCTATTTCTTCCTGTTTGAGTTTTGGTAGTTTATATATTTTTGGGTGTTTACCCACTTCTTCCAGGTCATCAAATTTGTTAGCATATATTTTTTCATAATATTCTCTTATAATTGTATTTCTCTGGTGTTGGTTGTGATTTCTCCCCTCTCATTTGTGGTTTTATTTATTTGGGTCCTTTCTCTTTTTGATAAATCTGGCTAGGGGTTTATCAATTTTATTATTTTTTTCAAAGAACCAGATCCTGGTTTCATTGATCTGTTTGATTGTTAGTTTAGTTTCTATGTCATTTATTTCTGCTCTCATCTTTATTATTTCCTTCCTTCTGCTAGCTCTAGGCTTCATTTATTGTTCTTTTTCTATCACCTTAGGTGTAAATTTAGGTTGTTTATTTGGGATTTTTCTTGTTTCTGAAGGTAGACCACTTTTGCTGCATTCCAAAGGTTTTGGACCATTGTATTTCCATTTTCATTAGTTTTCATATATTTTTAAATTTCTTCTTTGATTTCCTGGTCGAACTGTTCATTGTTTAGTAGCATGTTATTTAACCTCCATGTCTTTGTGGTCTTTCCAAATATTTTCTTGTAATTGACTTCAAGTTTCATACTATTGTGGTCTGAAAATATGCATGGTATGATCTCAATATTTTTGTACTTATTGAGGCCTGATTTGTGACCTAGTGTGTGATCTATTCTGGTGAATATCCCATATGCACTTAAAAAGAATGTGTATTCTGCTATAGGATGGATATGAATATGTATCTCTTAAGTCCATCTGGTCCAGTGTGTCATTCAAAGCCATTGTTGCCTTGTTGGTTTTCTACTTAGATGATCTGTCCATTGATGGAAGAGGAGTATTAAAGTTCCCCATATAATTGTGTTATTATCAATGAGTTCCTTTATGTTTGTTCTTAATTGTTTTATACATTTGGGTGCACCCATGTTGGGGGCATAAATATTTATAATTGATACATCCTCTATTGGGATAGTCCCCTTTATTGTGATATAGTGCCCTTATTCATGTCTTGTTTGCAGTCTTTTTTTCAAGTCTAGTTTGTCTGATATAAGTATTGCTACTCTGGCTTTCTTTTGACATCCATTTGCATTATAAACATTTCTCCATCACCTCACTTTCACTCTGTAGGTGTCTTTAGGTTTAAAATTAGTCTCTTGAAGGCAGCATATAGATGGGTCTTATTTTTTCATCCACTCTGACACCCTATGGTGTCTTTTGATTGGAGCACTTAGTCCATTTTATTCAGAGTAATTATTGATAGATATGTATTTAGTTCCATGTTATTGTTCTGTCATTGTTTCTGGAGATTTTCTGTTGTTTCTTTCTAGTCTTTGTCACTGTTGGTCTCTCCTTCCCACTCAAAGAGTTCCTTTTACTATTTCTTGCAGGGCTGGCTTGGTAGTCACGAACTCCTTTAGTTTTTGTTTGTCTGGGATATTCCTTATCTCTCTTTCTGTTCTGAATGACAGCCTTGCTGGATAGAGTGTTCTTGGCTACAGATTTTTCCCATTCAGTACTTTGAATATGCCATGCCACTCCCTTCTGGCTTGCCAACTCTTTTGAGAAATCTCCAGTTAGCCTTATGGGTCTTCCCTTTTAAGTTAGGGACTTCCTTTGTCTTTCTGCTTTTAAGATGTTTTTCTTTATCACTTTATTGTTCTACTGCCTTGTTGGGCACTTACTTATTGGCTTCAAAGAGTTCTCTACAAATTAAAGATATAACCCCTATGAATAGTACTGCTTTTCACCTAGTTTTATTTTTAATTTTATAATAGGCTTTTAAAAGAACAAAACCTCTGTGGAAAAGTATGTAGTCAGATTTATCAGTCTTTTTTTTTTTTTTAACTTTATGACTTTAAGATTTTTTTTTGGTCAAACTTAATGTGATAGGCTATGGCTGATCACCCAAAACCCAAGTAGATCCAATGGTGAAGAATTTGAAAGTGGAAGAATGTATCTCTGGCAGTACAAAGAATTGCAAGTCAAATAGCCACTCATAAATTCTAATTTCCCTCCTCCTCCTGCTGCTGTTCTCATTCCTCCTTCTCTTCATTTTCCCCTTGTGCCATAGCACCCCCCCCCACGTTGAGAATACTGAGGATCAGAGCAGCAAAATGACTTGATTTTTCAAGAGAGCTATCAGTACCCCCCCAGTTTTCACCAGCAAGGCAGAGTTAAAAGGAAAAAAAATGCTATCAAAAATGTCATGACTGCATTAATGTTTATTGTGTATTTTTAAAGTTTTTGACACTGTATAAAAAGATATAAAAAGTCAAATTTAAAAGATAATTATCTTATTTGACATTGTACGAATGAACCAAAAAGTGTGAATTTCTAAGAAACCTTAGCTAATAAGCATTATCATGGTTTAAAATGACTGTGTGTCTGTATCTGAAACTCCGTTTGCACTAGGATTTAGCATTCAGAGTTAATTTCTATGCATATAGCCACTAACTTATGTCTTATAACTGAAATACTGAATCCAGAATGAGGACAGTTACAAGCCTTCTGTTTTTTGTTAAGCAGTTCTTTTCTTCTTTGTTAGAATACGTTTACTCTTCCTGTTACAATGCCTTTCTCATGATGCAAATCACAGGGAGAAGTATATAAGAAAACTTTTGGCTAGCAAATGAAATACTGATAATAGATTTTTTAATCTTTATTATTAGATATACACAAATTTTACTTTCCCTCTTCTGGTTTCCAAGAAATACGAAAGGATAGATTTCAGATTTGGTCATCAAATAATTTTTGTCACTTTATGCATTGGCATATTTTAGGTACACATGGAACTTTTAAACTTTTTCTGTGAATAATGAAGGATTCATTATAACCAATTATTTTTTTAATTTTTTAAAAATTTTATTTATTTTTTATTTTTCATTATGTTCAGTTAACTAACATGTAGTACATCATAAGTTTTTGTTTTTGTGTTCAAGGATTCATTAGTTACGTATAACACCCAGTGCTCATCCCAACACGTGCCCTCCTTAATACCCATCACCCAGGGGCGCCTGGGTGGCTCAGTCATTAAGTGTCTGCCTTTGGCTCAGGTTGTGATCCCAGGGTCCTGGGATTGAGCCCTGCATAGGGCTCCCTGCTCTGCAGGAAGCTTGCTTCTCCCTCTCCCACTCCCCCTGCTTGTGTTCCCTCTCTAGCTATGTCTCCCTCTGTCAAATAAATAAATAAAATCTTTAAAAAAAATACCCATCACCCAGTCACCCCATCCCCCCACACCCCTCCCTTCTGTAACCCTTCAGTTTGTTTCCTGGAGTCCAGAGTCTCTCATGGTTTGTCTCCCTCTCTGATTTCTTCCCATTCGCAGCAATGTCCATAATAGCCAAACTGTGGAATAACCAATTATTTCCACTTAAAAATAAGTAAACTTGGGAAATAGATACACAGATTGTCCCCCACTTATGATGGTTTAACTTATAATTTTTTTGACTTTATGTTGATGTGAAAGTGATAAGCATTCAGTAGAAACTGTACTTTGAGTTTTGAATTTTGATCATGTCCTGGGTTAATGATAATGTCGTACAATACTCTTGCATGATGGTAGGCACCCACAGTTCCCAGTCAGCCACATAATCATGAAAATAAACAAGCAATATACTTACCACCATTTTGTACCCATATGGGCATTCTGTTACTGACTTTCATTAGAGTATTCAATAAAATTTTGTCATTGTTGTATTTGTTTCCTAAGTAGCATTTGTAGGTATACAAAATCAACCTCATTTGTTTCTGAATATAAATTTAACATTTAATAATCCTTAAAATGCCTTTGTAAATGATAAAGTGTTCTCTGAAGGGGCGCCTGGGTGGCTCAGTTGGTTAAGCGACTGCCTTCGGCTCAGGTCATGATCCTGGAGTCCCTGGATCGAGTCCCGCATCGGGCTCCCTGCTCGGCAGGGAGCCTGCTTCTCCCTCTGACCCTCCCCCCTCTCATGTGCTATCTGTCTCTCTCATTCTCTCTGTCTCAGATAAATAAATAAAATCTTTAAAAAAAAAGTGTTCTCTGAAATCAGAGCCCTATTTAAGTTCATTTATTCCACTTCTTTTAGCATCCATAGAGTTCACTCATTTCCGGTATATAATTCAATAGTTTTTAGTATATTTACAGAATTGTGCATCCGTCACCAATATCTAACTTTAGAGTATCTTTAATTCAATAGTAAATTAAACATTTCTTGTTTTTGTTTCCTGAGTTTTCCATTTGTTTTGACTTTCTACTTAATCTCTAAAAAACACTAAATGAAATCCAGTTATGTTTTAGGTTTACATGTGAAAACTTTCATGGCCACGGAGCAAATGTATACCAATAAAAGAACAGCCATTATGGTCTATAATATGTATGTTAGCTGGTGTCAGTGTCATCAAACAAAACTTGTGAAGAGAGCCTGAATTGTGATTATTTCCATCATGTCCACAGCAGTGTTTCACTTCAGATATATAATCCCATTTCTAAAGAGGGGTAGCACCTCTTCCTAAAAAGTCTTGCAACAAAGAAACAGTTAATAAAGCAATCAGTATAAAGGGAAATAAATCAATTAACCTAAGGCTCATACAAACAGAAACCCCATTTAGAAAATGTGTTGTAATGAGCACTGGGTGTTATACGCAAACAATGAATCACGGAACACTACATCAAAAACTAATGATGTACTGTATGGTGACTAACGTAACATAATAAAAAAAATATTCAGAAAAAAAAAAAAGGAAAACTTCAAGAGGAACAAAAGAATCTGAGTCCCTGTTATCCTTACAAAAACCTGGTTGAGCCTGGGTGCTATTCAAGTGGACTAAAACAGACATAATAACCATGAATTCCTCTAGATTTTTAAATTCTATCACTGTATCATGTTCACATCATTAGCATATTTCAGATGTGGAATATGTAACTTTAGCTCCCTGTAAGAAGCCTTACCAAACTATTATTTCATGTTATAATCTTCAATTTTGTAAAGGGCCAACATAATAAAAGTTCATACAAAGGACAGTTCTATCTTTTGTGAAATTACTCATGAAGAATTCTGTTCAATGTCTTTATAAAAATGTTTATATAATATCTTCCTCTTAGTGAGAAGACTGGGGTACCACCTCATTTCTCACGATAAACTGATAGTGAGACCTATCCATCCCATCCCAGTTCATCTGGAATCTCAGAACTATATTCTTAATCAAATGCTGAACTTATCAGTACTCATGAACACTGTGAAAGCTACCCCTCCCGCCCATTTATTGCAGCATAGGTTTTATGCTCTGGTCCTTGTTTAAAGATCTTGAAAAATATTTCTTTCATTGAAGCCATTCTAAAATCCTGTCATAAGTAGTCAGTTTATACACAATAAATCTACAAAGGAATTGGATCATTGGCTTTTTAATCCCAAACCCAACTGATTAAGAGAGATGACAAAAGCAGTAATAAAATGTGGATTCGGGGGAACTGTATGAGCCTTAGGTTAATTGATTTATTTCCCTTTATACTGATTGCTTTATTAACTGAGTTAAGTGAGAATGGGAAACTGCTGGTGTTACATAACCATGGTCTGGATGAGTGAGCTTGTGAATGAGCAAATGAATATGGAAGGAAAAGACAGTTCCACTACTACCACAAGTCCTAGAAAGTGTCTTGAGTGTCAAGATATCAAAGCAATGGTTGTGGAGATGGCTGCATAACTCCATAAATTTGTTCAAAAACATTGTGTTTTACACTTAAAATGTGTGAATTTTGGTAGGTAGGTACTTTTTATCTTAATAAAATGGATTTTAAAAAAATTTAAAAAGGAAGATTCTAAGCAGCTTTAACATGGGAGAGAAGCAAACTCTGTTGTGCTTGGCTTTAATCATCTCTGTATTGTGTTCTATATTATGTCTTACAAATTAAAATTATATTCAGATAAAATTTGGGTGATCACTTTCATATGTCTTGTAGTTGACTTACATGTCTCCCTCTTTTCTTTATATAGATTCAGAACACAATCTGATACTTGAGATAATGGAGCTGCAGAATTATTCCTTGGTGTCAGTATATGTGCTGTATGGACTCTGCACTTCACAACATCTCCAGCATTTTTTCTTTATACTTTTCTCTGGGATCTATGTGGCCACTGTGCTGGGTAACCTCATCATTGTGGTCACTGTAATTTCTGACCCCCACTTGCCCCCTCTCCTATGTACTTCCTGCTGGGAAATCTTTCTTCGACATATGGCTAGCCTCGTTTGCCACCCCCAAGATGATCAGGGACTTTCTTAGTGATTGAAAGCTCATCTCCTTTGGAGGATGTATGGCTCAGATCTTCTTCCTGCACTTTATTGGTGGGGCTGAGATGGTACTTCTGGTTTCCACGGCCTATGACAGATATGTGGCTATATGCAAACCTTTGCACTACATGACCATGATGAGCTGGCAGACTTGCATGGGGGTGGTGTTGGTTTCATGGGTCATTGGATTTGTGCACTCCATCAGTCAAGTAGCCTTTATTGTGAATTTACCTTACTGTGGTCCCAATGAGGTGGACATCTTCTTCTGTGACCTTCCTCTTGTGATCAAGCTTGCCTGCATGGACACCTATGTCTTAGGCGTACTTACGATCTCAGACAGTGGGTTGCTCCCCATGAGCTGTTTTCTGCTCCTCTTGGTCTCTTACACTGTTATCCTCATCACTGTCCAACAGAGTGCTGCTGGTGGGGTATCCAAAGCACTCTCTACTTGCTCTGCATACATCATGGTAGTCACACTCTTCTTTGGGCCCTGCATTTTCATTTACGTGTGGCCTTTCAGTCGGTTCTCTGTGGACAAGCTCCTGTCTGTGTTTTATACCATTTTTACTCCACTCTTGAACCCCCTTATCTACACATTGAGAAGTAAAGAGATGAAAACAGCTGTGAAGAAACTACCCAATATGTGACTTCTCACTGAATTCCAGCTTTCCATAGACCTACATGTTCTTATTCATTCAGGGGATATCATTTCTTTAGTAGGATTCTGCTCAAAGATTTCATTCTGAAGTTTTATTGATATAATTTGTATTGTGTTATAGTACAGAGAAATAGTTGTGGCTTATAAAAAAAATCATGTATATAGTTTTATTCCATATAATTTTATACTTTAAATAAAATTTTATCATATAACTTTATAGTATCACTACCTTATACTCTAAGATTTATATTATATTACAATAATTATAATTTTATTATATCATTTTATATTATAAATGTAATTTATAAGTATAATATAACTGCATTGTAATGTAATATTAGTATAATCGTATAGTAATTACTATGTAATATAACTTTATGTAAACAGACATACATGTACATACACATTCAACTCACACATTCACTTTGGAATGGACTTGGCAATTTTCTTTCTGTCTTTGTTAAACCAGGTTCCTCTTCTTAGTTTATTTTGTCTACAATATTTATAGAAAATGAATTTTAATTTCAATCATAGTTCAATACAGCAAGAGCTGTCAGTTCGTAACCATTCAAGATATGAGACATTCAGCAGAAGGAAGCAAGTGTGAGAATAAAATGCCCTGTGAATCTTTCTCCTGGTTTTCAAAGTCTGAGAGGAGGAAAAAGACACTATTTCAAGATCCTATTGACTTAAAAAGTATACTTTCTCTTGGGAATGTGTACTATGCCTAAACTTTTTATTGAAAAACTGAATGTATGCCAGTGAAAATCCGTTATTTTATTTTTCACATGAAAGAAATCTGTATTTTATGGCTCAATATTTCATGGTGTAAATTAAGCTATTGTGTTATTAGTTAAAATGCATTGGAGTAGGAAATTAATAAATTTTAACCAACAGACTAAATAAACACTACATCTACTATCGCTTCTTGGCCTTTTGGCTAAGATCAAGTGTAATAAACACTACATCTACATTGTATCTTACTGAGTTGATTTTGTCCCTTGAGGAGTCATCTATTAGGAAGTGTGTTTGAGTACCACAGAGTCAGATCTTATGCTGAGTTTTTAAATGTCTTTGAATGCTAAAAAGATAATCATAAGCAAGATTTAACTTTTGTATTAACTAAACTAATGGTCAAAGAATTCAGTTTTCTTATATGTTGATTCTGAAACATCAAACAGAAGGAGAGAATTGGGCAATGATTGGATTACTTGAGTAACTGGATGAAACTTTCAATAATTTTGGACAATGTTTTCAATAAGGAGAAGCATGCTCCTCATTACTTTTGGCTTCTCTTATGACTGTAATCTCATACATTTTCATAAACACTAAAAGAATACAGATTTAAAACTGCCTTGGGATAAATTTCTCAGGAGTCCTCTTGCTTGCTACTGTAATAATACTATGTTTTGATTTTATAGACTTTGGAGTTGTCAAATTTTATGACCAATTACACCCATATATGTGAACATTCAAAGAACTTAAAAGCTCCACTCTATTTTCACTGCAGCATTATTTACGATAGCCAATATAGGGAAGTAACCTGTGTCCAAGGGAGATGAATAAAGAAGTGATGTGTATATATATAATTTTATATATATAATATTCCATTATACACACACACACACACACACACACACACACATATATATATATAGAATAGAATATTATTCAGCCATTAAAAAAGAATGAAATGGTACATTTTAAAACAAAATGGATGGACCCAGAGGGTGTTACAGTAAGTGAAATAAGTCAGAGAAAGACAAATACTGTATGATTTCACTTATATGTGGAATCTAAAAAAGAAAGAAACAAAGGAGAAACAGACTTGACACACAGAACAAACTGGTGGTTGTCAGATGGGAGGAGGATGGGGGCTAGGCAAAGTAGGTGAGGGGTATTAAGAGATACAAACTTCCAGTATAAAACAAGTCTCAGGGATGTGATGCACAGCATAGGGAATATAGTCAATAAAATAGTAATAACTTTGTAAGTAACAGTAACTAGACTTCCTGAAGGGATCATTTCATAATTTATAAAAATATTGAATCACTCTGATGTATACCTGAAACTAATAGAATACTGTATGTCAATTATAGTTCAATTAAAACAAAGAAAGAGTGGATACCAAATAGCTTTTAGGAACATGACACCTTACTCTTCTCTTAAATTGTTGAAGAGAGCAAAAGAAGGCTTAAAATCTGAAGGTTAAAATTATTATTTATAAACATCCTAGAATACATTGAAATAAAAAAGGAGGAAAATATATTGTGTTTTTATAGGTTAAATCCTGTTATAAATGGATATCATTTCTATGGGAGTCTATTTCCTGTTTTCCTCTTAATGCCTTTATTTTAAACCTTTGCGGGGACATTTGAGCTTCTCTCTGAAGAAATGGGTAAAAAAAGTTCGTTATCCCGACCCCTGCCCCCGCCCTCCAGCCAAATAAGGCCCAGCTGGGAGGGCATTTCTGCTGCCTCTGAAATCTTGAACTAAACATCAAAAGAAACAGCATCAAGTGTCAATGTTGAGCTAAGGCAGGGAGTGGGCCCCAGAAACCTGTCTGGCGGAGCATCACTGTGTGTGCACCGCCCCAGGTGTGCTGAACAGGCAAGGGCTCCAGGCTGTGGTGGAGCCTGGGGTGGTTGATGCGCATGCGCAGCAGGGAGTCCTGGCCGGGGCCGCAGGGGCTGCTGGGAGAGCCGCCAACAGTGTTCAGGAGGTGGTGCGGCGCTGGCTTGCCTGCCTTCCGGCCTCTGTGCTTGTGTGTTTTTTGCGCCACCTGGCAGCGACAGCTGGTGTTGTCCAGAGGGCCTCGGGGCAGGGTCGTCCACTGGTGGAAGACACACTGGGGGCAAGCCTGGCTGCCTGTGTGAGACGGCAGGTGGGCGTGGACTCCTTGAAGGGCAGAGAGGCCTTCCTGACAAACGTGGGTGTGCTTGCCAGCGGGGACTCCTGGGAGACATGCCCTGCTTCCAGATGAGGATTCCGTAGCTGTCACCAGCCACTTGTCGGGGACACTGGATCTCCATTAGGTAGGTGGGCCGTCAGCACGCGGGGGTAGAGGCGGCGCCGGATCGTGGAGAAGATCCAGATCACGTCTTAGTTCAGGGTCTCGCTGTGGAAGATCATGCCCCACGGTTCTCCTCGTGCAGTGCCCCCACTTTGTGGGATGTTGCTGCAAGGCACGTGCTTGGTGGGCCCACATAATGGCCATCTTGAGTGTTCTCTGGATAGGCTTCTGGTATAGCCCTCCGTCCTCCTGGCCATGTAGTGGGGGCCTGTATTGTGGTGATCTTTTCACAGTACATACAAATAGGGAATGAGTCCTAACCTTGGGCAACCATCTGTCAGGGACATGGCAGTGATTTCAGAGTTGTGTGGGTCAGACAGCAGTTGTGGTCAGTCTGGTCCCAAAAATGGGAAAATAAGCTGTGGTTGTTTCAGTGAGGGGGTGATTAGTGCTGTTTTACAGGTCATTCTAATGAAAATGCCAAAATTGAGGGCTTCCAGAGAGTTCATGAGAACAAGACTCAGAGACGGGGCTAGTGTTTTAGTGTCTTCCATTTCATCTGAGACTTCCTTCTTTTGGGAGGAGAATCCCATCATAGCCCTTTTATATTCTGCAGTGCTTCCATAGTGCCTGTAACATGGGGAAAAAAAAACATAGAAAGAAAGAGAATTTAAAAGTAAATCTATCTACCTTAGGATTAATTTCCTTAGTTTTTATTGGTGTAATACTGATTTTTGACTTTTTAGACTTTAGACATAGCCATTTTTATCAAGATGTGTTAATACTGTTTATACATTTGTTTGTTCAATTAATAAATGTCAAGCACCTGCTGTATTTCAGATGACATGATGAACAGAGCTAGTAGTGGACATAGAGTATTTAAGAACACACATTCTCTGTGTAGTGGAATAAAAGCAAGGAAACGGTCATAAAATATGCTGTCAAGTGAGAGCTATGATTGAGATAAACATGATCCCTGAGAGCATAGGAGAGGGAGACTTAATCCAGTCCTGATGGTTAGGTAAGGCTTCCCTTATTTCAGTTTTTCTCCCATTTCTGAGGATTCTGTATTTGTCCTATTATAACACATACACACACAGCATGTTTAGCACAGAACCAGTCCTATAGTAAATGCTGAAATGGATGCTAGATCCCACAAGTGTTTCTGACTTTTTAGAAGTATCCATGGCTCTTGTCTCATCCCCAATCTCTGCTCAACTCTCTGTCTTCCTTTGGCCAGATCCATGAGGATGGTTGTGGACTCTTGCACCATCACTTAGGTGCAGAAATTGCTGAAGTTTAGTTGTCTGGAGTGGATAAACATGCCTCCTTGATATGTTAATGAAACTTGAGTGAGCAAAGTCACCAATTTTCCCCAAACTATGGGCTTTTGTAGGGAATTTGTCATTGTCAGTGCACTGGCAGCCATAGATTTTAAATGGAGGAACTTCTTTGAATTTTGAGGAAGTGTTTATGAAACTCATTTTCCTGTTTTGAAATAAGGTAATTAAAATACAGAATACAGTGTTTTTTGAAGTGTAATTTGAAGACTGCCTGCATTAAAATCACCTGGGATGCTTTCAGAATGCAAAGATCGTGAATCCATCATTGCTTTGCTGAATTAGAATTCTGGGAATGAATCCCAGAAATGTACTTTTTACACTAAGCAGCTTCAGGTAATTCTAATTCACAATCATGACTGAGAATCACTGGATAGTTGTTGACATTATCCATCTGCAGGAGTAGTTGCTATTAAGGCTTGGTTAGAAGGATTTGCTTATGTGAGAAGTCTCTCTTAATGAACCAGGATGCATTCTCAGAAATACATCATGAGGATATATTAAATCAAAACTGTGACCTCATAAAATGTGTTGTTTATGGACAGAAGAGTCGGTCACTGAAAAGCTGCTGTGAAGTTGAAGGCCTCTTAAACATTTCTTCTTACCTGCAGTCATTAAGAGATCAGCTGCTTCCTCTTTTAATTCTCTGTGAGGCATCAATGTTTTTCTTTAACATCTATATTTAAATAGCTTTTAAATCAAATTATTTTGTGTAAAGAATCTTTTAATGTAATTTCTAAATGCTAAATTCTCAAAGGGGAGCCCCCAAATTTAAGGATTTACATTTGAAGTCAAATTCCATTCCTATACATGGGGAGATAGTTTTTTTCATTTCTATCTTCCTCCTTGATCTCACATGCAATTTGAAGAAGAAAATGTTAGGGAGACTTTCAGAGAAAGAAATGTATGTCCAACCATTGGGTTTTCTGGTATTACTCCCTCCTTCATTAGGAGGGCCCAGAGGATCTTGACCTAGGAAGTGACACTTGCAGTTTTATGGTTCTTCTTAAGAAACACATTCTCCCTAGTTCATTTCTTTAACTCAGTTATCAGAGTTCTATCTGTATTTAAAGCTATTAATGTCTAGTTCTACCATTAGCCTGTAAACCTCCTGCAGTCAGGATTAGTGTTTTACCTTGGAACTTGATATAGTACTAGGCAAATATAGGTGCTCATTAGGAATATTAGTTATGATCATTAAGTATATTAGCTGACTGGATAAGTTAACACATTATTTTTTAAAAACACCTTATGGCTGTTAATGATGATTTCTTCCTAAAATCAGATTTAATAAAAGTTTAAATGTTAAAATGCTTATCTCCTGTATCTCCATCCTGGTCACTGTATGGAAATGTTCCTCAGGTGGCTTTTAAGCTTAAAAGTGTTTTTAAATAATAATTTTTGATCAATTCTTTGTTTCTTATTTTGGTTTTGGTCTTTTAGGTATCATTAGACAAAGCCAATGTATGATGCAAATTACTCTGAAGAGTCTTAATTTGTATTCCTGGGACTTTCTATGTATAGACCAATGCAGCATTTTCTCCTTGCTTTCTCTCCTGTGTTTTATGTAACAATCATTCTGGGAAACCTTCTTGTTGTGTTTAGTGACCTTTGACCCTTATTTACATTCCCCCATGTACTTCCTTTTAGCCAGTCTCTCATTTATTGATTTATGTTTTTCTACCTTAACGGTTCCTAAGATGATTCATGACTTGTTCTCTGGGCACAAAACCATATCCTTTCAGGGATGTGTCATCCAGATATTTGTCCTTCATGTCCTGGGTGGATCTGAGATGGTGCTACTCATCTCCATGGCCTTGAACCTATATGTGGCCATATGTAAGCCCCTCCACTATCTGACTATCATGAACCCGCAGATATGCATTTTGCTTCTGTCTGGTGCTTGGGCTATTGGCTTCATTCATTCAGTGGCCCAGTTAGCTTTTGTTGTCCATTTGCCTTTTTGTGGTCTCAATGAGATAGATACCTTTTACTGTGAACTTCCTTGGTTTATCAAACGTGCCTGCACAGACACCTACAGAATGGAATTTGTGGTTATTGCCATCAATGGGTTCATTTCCATGGGCACCTTCTTCTTATTGCTTATCTCCTATACCTTCATCCTGGTCACTATATGAAAACATTCCTCAGGTGGCTTATCTAGGCCTTTTCTGCTCTTTCAGCTCACATCACTATGCTGATTTTGTTCTTTGGACAATGCATCTTTGTTTGTGTGTGGCTATTTCCCACCGTGTCAGTGGATAAGTTTCTTGCCATTTTGGATTTTAAGATTACACCTATTCTGAATCCTATTATCTATACATTGAGGGATAAGGACATGAAGATGGCAATGAAAAGATGGAGTTTGAGGATTATCTTCAAAATAACTTAGGAGAAAACAAGTGGTATGCACAAGTATTAAAGGGTTCTGTCAGCAGCTCAAAGTTCTTGGATAGTTTATTCCATGTTAATGGAATATATATATATATATAAGGCTATCTTGTATTTTTTAAGATTTTAATATCCTGAAAGTACACTTTTTGTGTGGCTTATACATTGACTAGTCTATGGAATCTTGTAAAGTTTTATGGATTTCAAGGCACATTTGCAGAGCTACTGGTGTAGCTGATCCTTTTCTCTGTCACTGAGTTGAAAAATATTCTCATGTAAAGAGAATGATTGGTTCTTATAAGTTATTTTTGGCAAGCAAATTAGGCTTGTTAAGTTAATTCAAGGTGCTGTTAACTTTTTTCCTTTATTTAATAGATACACTCAGTTACATGAATATAATTTTTGTCATAGATTAAATATTGTCTCATTCACATATGCAGAAAACAATCCAGTGGATGAAGAAATAGTTAAAATTATATCTGGTTTCTAAGTGGGCAAAGTTATATCTTTTTCCTCTCAACTTTGCTTTTAACTATTTCCTTTAAATGTGTAGCGACAGTAAAAAGATATGAATTAAGAAATTATATTCATTAAAGAGAGTAGAACTATGATGGCATTTAGAAAATGTTAAATTAAAAAGAAGGAACTCCTATGCAGTATTGCTCAACCATGGATACAGTGCATTACTGAACACCACTCCAAGCTCAAGCATAAAGCCTCTGCTTTTAGACTTGTGGGCCTGACTGTTCATCACCCCACAAATCAAAACAATGCCTTTTGAAAAACTTGTTGAATTTTTTTTTCTTACAGTGAGATGGAATTTGCTTCCCTATGTATTTCATATTGTATTTCTTGTTTATAATCTATGATTGTGCAGAATGAAATATCTTCCATAATGTCTCCTCTTTTCATGGTTGAAAATTAAACATGATGATATATCTTCTAGCTTTAAGGATAAATATTCCTTCTGAGGCTAAACATCTTAAGTCTTTTTAGGCACAGTTCCCCATTTTGAAAATTTCATGAGAGTTATTTATGAGGCAACCTGTAATGTCAGTTTAATTTTCCGTTAAAATCTGTTTCTTTTGGAACCCAGATACAAGCTGATATTGATTCCAGCCATGAAGCAGAGAAAAATATATGATAATATTGTATCATAAATGAAATGTCATTAAATCTGCAGCACAAGATATATAAGAATATATGAAATAGAAATTCAAAATCTTTGACTGAAAATGACTAAAAATTTAGAAATAAAGAGTAAGAGCCAACTGAAACTCAGAAAAAATTTGGACAAGACAAAATTATAATTTACATTAGCCAAACTATCAAAGCAGTCCAGGTGTCATTTGATAAATGAATGGGTAAAGGAGAGTGTATATTACAAGGGAATATGATTTGGCCATCAAAAAGAATGAAATCTTGCTAGTCGCAACAATGTGGACAGAGCTAGAGAGTATAATGCTAAGTAAAATAAGTCAGAGAAACACAAATACCATATGATCTCACTTATATATGGAATTTAAGAAACAAAACAAATGAGCAAAAGGGGAAAAAAAAGAGACAAACCAAGAAATAGACTCTTAACTATAGAGAACAAACTGATGGTTACCAGAGGGGAGGTGGATGAGAGATGGGTGAAATAGGGGATGGAGATTAAAAAGTACACTTATAATGATGGAAAAAAAAATAATAACCCACAAATTCCTTTTCCAAAAAACAGGAAAAAACAAACAAACAAAAACCACAAGAGACTTTACAGAACGGAGCCAGGCAAATTGTTACTTGCTTGAAATTTTGGAATCATACACATGTTCCCTTATGCTCCTGGGTTGTTCAGGGAATATAATACTTCACTCAGTGTAACTCCAAAATCATACTATTATATGTTGCAGTATGAAGCATTGTGAAATCACCCAAGCTGCAGTTATTAAAATTTGTGTAAGGTTTGTCTTACTATGAAGAAACGGGGTATAAGGGACACTGGTTAGAATTGTTAGTTTGCTCTAAAGATAGTTTTGCTGGACATCAATAGATAAATAAGGAACCAGCTCCTAGATAACTAAAGAAGATCAGAATGGCCAAAATACAATGAAGGGTACAGGATATAAGGATTAAAAGAACCAAGAAAAGGAAACCTAATTTAAGATGGAGATAAAATTTTTTCAGAAAGTTGTATAGAACCAGGCAAGTGATACTCAATATTTGTATAATTTGAAAGTGAGACAACATAACAGAATTAACATTTCAAACTTTTATTAATTTGTCAAATAAAAGGCTAGAATCTACATAATGAAATAACAGTGAACTTGAGAAAATTGGTATAAGATGCTTAATTCCAAGGCATAGCCTAGGAAAATTATTATATATTTAAAATATAGTATCTTCTTAGCCTCCCATCAAAATAACTGAACAACCTGAACAGGAGAGCAAATCAGGTTGGCATCTGACTTCTTGATAGTAGTATACAAAGAAGGTGACAATGGAGCTACATTTCCAAAAGACGCAAGGAAATAAAATGTGATATAAAAATTAATATATGTCATCAGAGAGGGAGAAAAACCATGAGAGACTCTATGCTCTAGGAAACAAACTGAGGGTTGCTGGAGGGGAGGTGGGTGGGGGGATGGGATACCTGGGTGATGCACATTAAGGAGAGCACGTGATGTAATGAGCAGTGGATGTTATATACAACTGATAAATTATTGAACTCTACCTCTGAAACTAATGATGTACTATATGTTGGCTAATTGAATTTAAATTGAAAAAAAATTAATGTATAGCCAATATATCTTTCAAATATATCAGGGTTAAAGAAAATGATTTTAAGTATGCAAGCTTTTATAAGATGTTGTATGTACAAGCACTTCCTGAGATATCTAGAGGATTCTCCATGCAATTAAGAGCTGTTTGAAGACCCTTCGGCTATACTGTTGCTTAGAATTTAATACATTGTATTATAGATTTAAGACTTAAAATGAGAGTACACATGAAAAAATAGTATGGAAGGGTTAATTCTCTGATAAATTAAACATTTTTAATGGTGGAGATAGAGAAACAAAAATTGTGGAATACTTTGTTGATTTTTCTCATCAGCAGTAGGTAGGAGTCAGAAAATATAATGGAACTGGCAGCCCAAAAATGGAAGCCCATTTTTGTGTGTGTGTGTGAGGTAACTAAGCACATTACAGAAAGACAATAAAATAAGTTATAAAATTTTATACCAAAACAGTATAAAAATAAATTTCAAAAAATTAAAAATAGCAAGTAAAGGAGACAGTATTATGGAGGCCATGTTAATAGTAGCACAAAACAAAACAAAAGCAAGACAGTAAACAAAGTAGGACAGATTTATTGCTTATCAGTGTTCAATCTGAGGTCAAGTGGGAAGTACAACAATTGAAAATAAAAATCAGACTTAAGCCCAAGCATATCATTAAATATAAATGATCTTAATTAACATACCAATTAAAAGGTAGAGATTGCCAGAATGGATAAAATAAACAAGTATAAGCTGTAAGAAACTCACTTCGAATGTCACACTATATGTTGGCTCAAGTAAAAGAAAGGGAAAGATATACAAAAGAAACTTTATTTTTTTTAAAGATTTTATTTATTTATTTATTTATTTGCGCGAACACACAAGAGAGCACAAGCAGGGGGAGGGGCAGAGGGAGAGGGAGAAGCAGAAAAAAAATCTTCAAATAATATAATCATACTAAGCTAGATATTTTGGGTCTATGAATATAGATGAGATTTTATAGCACAATACTAGAATACATTTTTTAAGTTTACATGTAACATAACTGGAAACACCAATGATTGGTTATTTAATGTCTAGTTCCTTCACTAAGGAGTATAATTCCTGAAGGCAGGTAGGAGTTTTATGCCAGAACCTGACATAGTATCTGGTGTATATTGGTTATTTTCAGTAGGTGGTCAGTGAAAACTTATTGAGTGAATGAATTCTTAAAAGCACCTTGTGCTTGATAGTAGAGATTGTTTAAAATTGCCCACAATTGGAAACCAATTGAAATCTTCTTTCAACATTTCTAACATACTTAATTTCAGTTTTTTCTTTTATGTAAGCACAAAATCAGTAAATAAAGGGAACTAATTTGTGGTGAGTGAATTTCTATTCCTGGCCTTTTATAACTTTTGGCCAACGTAACTCTTCCTATTTTCTATTTCTTAAAGCATTTTCATTACCCCAAATAAACCTCATACCTTTTAGCAGTCAGTCCCATTTCCCTTTTCCTCACATCTCCTGGCAACCATGAATCCACTTTCTGTCTCTATGGATTTGACTTTTCTGGACATTTTATATAAATGGAATCGTATGTCGTTTTTGTGTGTGTCTGGCTTCTTTAACTGAGCATAATGTTTTGAAGGTCCATCTATATTGTAGTATGTATCAGAATTTCATTTCTTTTATGGCTAAGTAATATTCCATTGTGTGAATATGCCACATTTTGTTTATCCATTCATCACTTGGTGAATGTTTGGATTGTCTCTACCTTTTGGCTATTGTGAAAGTGTTTCTACAAGCATTTATGCACAATTTTTTGTTGAACACCAGTTTTCAGCTCTCTGGAGTGGAACTAACTATATGCGTCATATACTAACTTTATGCTTACAATTTTGAGGAACTGTCAGACTGTTTACACAGGGACTGCACCATTTTCCATTCCTGCCAGCAGTGTATGCACATTCCAATTTCTCCATATTGTTACCAATACTTGTTATTTTATTATTTTTTATTATGGCCAATCCAGTGGATGTGAAGTGAGATTGCCTTGCGGTTTTTGATTTGCATTCTTCTAGTGACTGATGATGTCACATCTTTTTTTTAAAGATTTTATTTACTTATTCATGAGAGAGAGAGGCAGAGGCAGAGAGAGAAGCAGAGGGAGAAGCAGGCTCCCTGCAGAGCAGGGAGCCCGGTGCGGGACTCAATCCCAGGACCCTGGGATCATGACCTGAGCCGAAGGCAGATGCTTGACTGACTGAGCCACTCAGGTGCCCTGATGTCACATCTTTTCATGTGCTTCCTGGTTGGCCATTCATTTATCTTCTTGAGAGAAATGTATTTTCAGATCTCTCATTGATTGTAAAATTAGATTGTGTTTTTATTGTTGTGTTTTAAGAGTTCTTTATATTTAGACCTGTATTTTTCTTTTTTTTTTTTTTAAGACTTTTATTTATCTGACAGAGAGAGAGACAGCGAGAGAGGGAACACAAGCAGGGAGTGAATGGGAGAGGGAGAAGCAGGCTCCCCGCTGAGCAGGGAGCCCGACGCGGGACTCGATCCCATGACCTGAGCTGAAGGCAGACGCCTAACGACTGAGCCACCCAGGCGCCCCAGACCTGTATTAGTTTTCTGGGGCTGCCATATCAAATTACCACCATCTTGGTGGTTTAAAACAGAAATTTAGTCTCTTACAATTTTGGAGGCTAGAAATCTGAAATCAGTACGTTGGCAGGGCTATGCTCCCTCCTAAGGCTCTAGGGAAGAATCCTTCCTTGCCACTTTCAGCATCTGGTGGCTCCAGGTGTTCCTTGGCTTGTGACTGCATAACTTCATCCTAGACTTCCATCTTCACGTGGTCTTATCCTCTGTATTCTTGTCTTTGCCTCTTTGTCTCTTGTTAGGATAGTTGTTATTAGATTTAGAGCCAACCCACATTCTCCAAAATAATGTCATCTCAAAACCCTTATTACATTTGCAAAGAGCTTTTTTTCCAAGTAAGTTCACATTAACAGTTTTAGGAGTTGTGATAGAGTATATAGACACATCTTTTTGAGGGCCACCATTCAATGGACTACAAGACCCTCATCAGAGATATCATTTACAACTACTTTCTCTCATCTGCAGATTTTATTTTCACTTTCTTGACTGTATTCTTTGACACACAAATATTTTTAATTTGGATGAAGTCCAGTGTATCTATTTTTTCTTTTGTGGATTGTGCTGTGGGTTTTGTTTTAAAGAAACCATTGCCTAGATAAACAAACAGCAAATAATATGTTCTTTGGGAATATGCTATATATTTCTAGGATTGTATCATCTGTGGTGGTTGTTGTTTTGTTTTGTTTTTCCATTCATGGCCTGGAGAAACTGAAATGATGAGGAGGAGAGTGGTTTGGGGATGTGTGTGCATTTTATCTGTAACATCTTACGAGAATGAAGTGATATTTTACAGGAACTGGTTTAGAGAAGTAGCACCAGCCAGAGACCTCTTTTCATAGGTCTGAGTTTCAAGTCTGTGGAGTCCTTATCTAAGCTTTAGTTTTAATAATGCCAGATTCTCCCCTTTATTCCTCCAGCCCTGGGGCTTCCCCCCCCCCCCCTTTGGCTGCTTTTAAAATGATCCCTTAGGGTTTTAAAAAGTTTATTATTTTTCATTATTCAGTACCTACTTATACATCTTTAAATGATATTATTTTTATTCAAAGAACAAATATTTCTTCTTTTGTCTCCTAATTCATAAATTTCTAGCAGAATGGCCCCAGGAAGCAGATCCTTAAGTATGGGGTTTGGGAATTGGCTTGATCTTGTCCTTGGGAATTGATACAGCCCAAGATTCTTGCCAGTGTGGAATGGCATGCTAGTAACCCCATCACCAGCAGGTAGTGACATTATGAATAATTGTGTTGATTGTATTGAAGTGCCAGTTGAAGCAAGTGGCTATTGTACTTGACCATTTTGTTACTAATGATAACATTAGTTACACATAAGGAGAATAGTGTGTGATGGATTCTTCTTAATACTCATAGAAAGAAATGACAAACTCAGATTTTTAGAAGTTCATTTCAAGTTATAGTCTGAGAACCAGAAAAAAACATTTTGGAAGCTTTTAAATATCTTACTTTTGTAGTTACAGGTGTAATCTTGCTGAAATCAGCCACAAAATGTAATTTTGTTGTTTGCAGAATTACAATTTAATTTGTGAAATTAAGGGCACTGCTTTGTAAGAAGTGGAAACATATTTGGAATTAACATGCAAAGAGCCTTCCAAACTTCCAGGAGTATGTGTAATTTTTTGTTTTTTAAATGCTGGCTTCCTAGGATTTGCCTCTAGATCAGAGTAGCTTATTTTGTTCAGAGGTTGTGCTTCTATCCCCGTGCCTATGAACCTTCATCTTTTATTAGATCTTTGTGTGGCTTGGGAGATGCTTTCAAGCCTCATTACTCCCGAGTGGGTGCAGCCTGGCACATAAATAGCCTTCCTGTCCCCCAGGTTTATGATCTCAGGAGGGTTCTTCTTGGCTGGTTCTTTCTGTCAAATGTCTAGCTTCTCTGCTGTTTTGTTTATGGCTACCAGTATCATGGAAATTCCAACACCTTCTTAATTGCTCTTCACCAAGATACCCAAGTTTTTGAGAATGCTGTTCATTATGGAATTCTCCATACCAAGGTCCAAATGACGTCAGTCACCTCAGATAGGGCTGCAGGGGTTTTTGTCTTTAGAGCCTTACTCTCCCCCAAGCAGAACCTTTGTACCACTGCATAGGAGTTGGGGAAGAGGATCATTTTTTTTTATTTAAAGATTTTATTTATTTATTTGAGAGAGAGAGAATGAGAGAAAGCACATGAGAGGGGGGAGGGTAAGAGGGAGAAGCAGACTCCCTGCCGAGCAGGGAGCCCGATGCGGGACTCGATCCCGGGACTCCAGGAT